>NC_053390.1:561880890-562059051 GCF_905171765.1 Bufo bufo | reverse complement strand
TAATCCATACAGTCAAAGACTGAAAGTATTCCAGTGAGGAATTTTTTTTTATTTAAAAAAGGCCAAGTTAGTTTATCTGGCGTTCAATATACTAGATACAGTTAGGCCTGCGTTTCATACATCTGGAAATAGCAAACTAATTTTGCTGGGGTTGGGAAAACATATATGTACCCATACTAGTATCTGTCAAAGAAAGCGGGGACCACATATAACAGTCATTCCATCTGTAATCCATACAGTCAAAAGACTGAAAGTATTCCATGAGGGAATTTTTTTATTTAAAAAAGGCCAAGTTAGTTTACTGGCGTTCAATATACTAGATACAGTTAGGCCTGCGTTTCATACATCTGGAATAGCAAACTAATGTGCTGGGGGTTGGGAAAACATATATGTACCCATACTAGAATCTGTCAAAGAAAGCGGTACTCACATATAACAGTCATTCCATCTGTAATCCATACAGTCAAAAGACTGAAAGTATTCCAGTGAGGGAATTTTTTTTATTTAAAAAGGCCAAGTTAGTTTATCTGGCGTTCAATATACTAGATACAGTTAGGCCTGCGTTTCATACATCTGGATTAGCAAACTAATGTGCTGGGGTTGGGAAAACATATATGTACCCATACTAGAATCTGTCAAAGAAAGCGGTACTCACATATAACAGTCATTCCATCTGTAATCCATACAATCAAAAGACTGAAAGTATTCAGGGGAGGGAATTTTTTTTATTTAAAAAAGGCCAAGTTAGTTTATCTGGCGTTCAATATACTAATACAGTTAGGCCTGCGTTTCATACATCTGAATTAGCAAACTAATGTGCTGGGGTGGGAAAACATATATGTACCCATACTAGAAATCTGTCAAAGAAAGCGGTACTCACATATAACAGTCATTCCATCTGTAATCCATACAGTCAAAAGACTGAAAGTATTCCAGTGAGGGAATTTTTTTTATTTAAAAAGGCCAAGTTAGTTATCTGGCGTTCAATATACAAGATACAGTTAGGCCTGCGTTTCATACATCTGGAATTAGCAAACTAATTTGCTGGGTTTGGAAAACATATATTTACCCATACTAGAATCTGTCAAAGAAAGCGGTACTCACATATAACAGTCATTCCATCTGTAATCCATACAGTCAAAAGACTGAAAGTATTCCAGTGAGGGAATTTTTTTATTTAAAAAAGGCCAAGTTAGTTTATCTGCGTTCAATATACTAGATAGCAGTTAGGCCTGCGTTTCATACATCTGGAATTAGCAAACTAATTTGCTGGGGTTGGGAAAACATATATGTACCCATACTAGAATCTGTCAAAGAAAGCGGTACTCACATATAACAGTCATTCCATCTGTAATCCATACAGTCAAAAGACTGAAAGTATTCCAGTGAGGGAATTTTTTTTATTTAAAAAAGGCCAAGTTAGTTTATCTGGCGTTCAATATACTAGATACAGTTAGGCCTGCGTTTCATACATCTGGAATTAGCAAACTAATGTGCTGGGGTTGGGAAAACATATATGTACCCATACTAGAATCTGTCAAAGAAAGCGGTACTCACATATAACAGTCATTCCATCTGTAATCCATACAGTCAAAAGACTGAAAGTATTCCAGTGAGGGAATTTTTTTTATTTAAAAAAGGCCAAGTTAGTTTATCTGGCGTTCAATATACTAGATACAGTTAGGCCTGCGTTTCATACATCTGGAATTAGCAAACTAATTTGCTGGGGTTGGGGAAAACATATATGTACCCATACTAGAATCTGTCAAAGAAAGCGTACTCACATATAACAGTCATTCCATCTGTAATCCATACTGTCAAAAGACTGAAAGTATTCCAGTGAGGGAATTTTTTTTATTTAAAAAAGGCCAAGTTAGTTTATCTGGCGTTTCAATATACTAGATACAGTTAGGCCTGCGTTTCATACATCTGAATTAGCAAACAATTTGCTGGGGTTGGGAAAACTATATGTACCCATACCTAGAATCTGTCAAAGAAAGCGGTACTCACATATAACAGTCATTCCATCTGTAATCCATACAGTCAAAAGACTGAAAGTATTCCAGTGAGGGAATTTTTTTTATTTAAAAAGGCCAAGTTAGTTTATCTGGAGTTCAATATACTAGATACAGTTAGGCCCTGCGTTTCATACATCTGGAATTAGCAAACTAATGTGCTGGGGGTTGGGAAACATATATGTACCCATACTAGAATCTGTCAAAGAAAGCGGGGTACTCACATATAACAGTCATTCATCTGTAATCCATACAGTCAAAAGACTGAAAGTATTCAGTGAGGGGATTTTGCTTATAAAAAATAATATATTTCATTGTGGTGCGAGTTGAATCGCAACAATGAAGAAAAATTCTATTAAGGGACGAGGACGCGGTCGTGGTGGTGTCCGTGGAGCCTCTGTTGCTGGTAGAGGACGTGGCCGTTCGGCCCCAGGCGCACACAGTAGGGAACGAACTCCCTCAACTAGCCGCAGAATGTAACCGCAATATCTCGTGGGGCACAATGCCGCTCTTAGGATGGTAAGGCCTGAGCAGGTACAGGCATTAATCGATTGGGTGGCCGACAGTGCTTCCAGCACGTTCACCACATGGTCTTCCACCCAGTCTTCTGCGGAAAGCGCACAGGTGGCACCTGAAAACCAAGCCCATCAGTCTGTCACATCACCCCCAAGCATATCAGGGAAACGGTCTGAGCCACAAGTTATGCAGCAGTCTCTTCTTCTGTTTGAAGACTCTGCTTCCAGGGTTTCCCAGGGGCGTCCACCTAGCCCTTCCCCAGTGGAGGAAGACATACCATGCACTGACGCACAACCACTTATGTCTCCAGATGAAGAGGACATGGGAATACCACCACAGCAGAGTCACCGACTCTCTGATGATGACGAAACACAGGTGCCCACTGCCGCGTCTTTTTGCAGTGTGCAGACTGAACAGGAGGAGGTTCAGGGAGGGACTGGGTGGAAGACGATGCAGAGGACGATGAGGTCTTAGACCCCACATGGACTGAAGGTCGTGGCGATGACTTTCACAGTTCAGAGGAAGAGGTAGTGGTGAGACCGAGACAACAGCGAAGCCAAAGAGGGAGCAGGGGGCCAAAGCAGACGAGCCGCCGCCCCCAGAGTTCGCCTGCTACTGGACATCGCCAACAGGGACCCAGCCCCACAAAGGCAGCTTCAAAGAGTTCCCTGGCATGGCACTTCTTTAAACAATGTCCTACCGACAAGACCCGAGTGACTTGCACGCTCTGCCATCAGAGCCTGAGGCGAGGCATTAACGTTCTGAACCTCAGCACAACCTGCATGACCAGGCATCTACATGCAAAGCATGAACTGCAGTGGGGTACACACCTTAAAAACCAGGCACTCGCTGAGGCTCCCCCTGCTCCCTCTACCGCTGCTGCCTCGGCTCGCCTCGAGAGGAATGTTGCCACCTGCCGAGCAGCAAACAGAGGATGTGCCACCGACACCACCACCACCGCCACCGTCAACTAGCGTCTCCACTATATCACACAGCAGCGTTCAGCTCTCAATATCTCAAACCTTAGAGAGGAAGCGCAAATTCCCCCCGAGTCACCCTCGAGCCCTTGGCCTGAACGCCAGCATTTCTAAACTGCTGGCCTTTGAAATGCTGTCATTCCGGCTGGTGGACACAGACAGCTTCAAAAAGCTGATGGCCATGGCTGTCCCGCAGTATGTGGTTCCCAGCCGCCACTACTTCTCCAAGACAGCCGTGCCTCCCTGCACATGCAAGTGTCCGATAAAATCAAGTGTGCACTGCGCAACGCCATTTGTGGCAAGGTCCACCTAACCACAGATACGTGGACCAGTAAGCACGGCCAGGGACGCTATATCTCACTAACTGCACACTGGATGAATGTAGTGGCGGCTGGGCCCCCGGCGGACAGTTCCTTGGCGCACGTCCTTCCGCCCCCTAGGATCGCAGGGCATCATTCTCTGCCTCCTGTAGCCTCCTCCTCCTACTCGGCTTCCTCCTCCACTGCTTCCACCAGCTCATCCGGTCAGCCACACACCTTCACCACCAACTTCAGCACAGCCCGGGGTAAACGTCAGCAGGCCATTCTGAAACTCATATGTTTGGGGGACAGGCCCCACACCGCACAGGAGTTGTGGCGGGGTATTGAACAACAGACCGACGAGTGGTTTCTGCCGGTGGGCCTCAAGCCAGGCCTGGTGGTATGCGATAATGGGCGAAATCTCGTGGCAGCTCTGGGACTAGCCGGTTTGACGCACATCCCTTGCCTGGCGCATGTGCTGAACTTGGTGGTGCAGAGGTTCATTCACCACTACCCCAACATGTCAGAGCTGCTGCATAAAGTGCGGGCCGTCTGTGCGCGCTTCCGCGTTCACATCCTGCCGCTGCTCGCCTGTCTGCGCTACAGCGGAACTTCGGCCTTCCCGCTCACCGCCTCATATGCGACGTGCCCACCCGGTGGAACTCCACCTTGCACATGCTGGAGAGACTGTGCGAGCAGCAGCAGGCCATAGTGGAGTTTCAGCTGCAGCACGCTCGCGTCAGTCGTACTGCCGAACAGCACCACTTCACCACCAATGATTGGGCCTCCATGCGAGACCTGTGTGCCCTGCTGCGCTGTTTCGAGTACTCCACCAACATGGCCAGTGGCGATGACACTGTTATCAGCGTTACAATACCACTTCTATGTCTCCTTGAGAAAACACTTAGGGCAATGATGTTAGAGGAGGTGGCCCAGGTGGAGGAGGATGAGGGCTCGTTTCTAACACTTTCGGGCCAGTCTGTTCGAAGTGGCTCAGAGGGAGGTTTGTTTAAGCAGCAGAGGACAGGTTCACAAGTCGCCAGCCAAGGCACTGTACTGGAGGACGAGGAGGATGAGGAGGAGGAGGTGGAGGGGGACGAGGATGACGCAAGTTCACAGCGGGGTGGCAGCCCAGGCCCATCACTGGTGCGTGGCTGGGGGGATACGGTGGACGATGACGATACGCCTCCCACAGAGGACAGCTTGTCCTTACCCATGGGTAGCCTGGCCCACATGAGCGAATATATGCTCCAATGCCTGCGCAACGACAGCAGAGTTGCCCACGTTTTAACGTGTGCAGACTACTGGGTGGCCACCCTGCTGGATCCCCGGTATAAAGACAATGTGCCCACTTTAATTCCTGAACTGGAGCGCGACCGTAAGATGCGCGAGTACAAGCGCACGCTGATAGAGGCGCTCTTGAGAGCATTCCCACATGTCACAGGGGAACAGGTGGAAGGTGAAGGCAGAGGAGTGGCAAGAGGTCGCCAACGCAGCTGTGTCACGGCCAGCTCATCTGAGGGCAGGGTTAGCATGGCAGAAATGTGGAAAAGTTTTGTCTCCACGCCACAGCTATCTGCACCGACACCTGATACGGAACGTGTTAGCAGGAGGCAGCATTTCACTAACATGGTTGAACAGTATGTCTGCACACCCCTCCACATCCTGACGGATGGTTCGGCCCCATTCAACTACTGGGTTTCGAAATTGTCCACGTGGCCAGAGTTAGCATGTTATGCCTTGGAGGTGCTTTCCTGCCCGGCGGCCAGCGTTTTATCTGAACGCGTATTCAGCACGGCAGGGGGCGTCATTACTGACAAGCGCAGCCGCCTGTCCACAGCCAACGTGGACAAGCTGACCTTCATAAAGATGAACCAGGCATGGATCCCACAGGACCTGTCCCTCCCTTGTGCAGAGTAGTCCTTATTAACTGCCTAAAACATGTCTTGTTGTGCTACGGGCCACTTCTTTATTTGATACAAATTTTATGAAACCCACAGTTGAATGAAACTCTTCTCTGTCTGGGCGCCGGGGCCTAACCAGATGAAAGTGGCCGGTTAAACTAACGGGTGACATGAAGCCATAACCTCTGCCATGCTACCTCTGTCTTCTGTCTGGGTGCTGAGGCCTAAGTCAAATAAAGCGGTCTTCTGCTGTGCTGGGGGATATGAAGCTAATCTCTGACCTCTCTCCTCTGTCTGGGTCCAAAGGCCTAAATCACTGAAAGAGGCCTTCTCCTGTGGTGTGTGATATGATGCCAGAATATGTGCTGTGGGGCCTCTCTCCTCTTCCTGGGTGCAGGGGTCAAATAAACTAAATTGTGGCCTACTCCTGTGGTGGTTGATATGATGCCTGATTCTCTGATGTGGAACCTCTCTCCTCTGTTTGGGTGAAGGGGTCAAAGTAACTAAATGGTGGCTTCTCCTGTGGTGGCTGATATGATGCCAGAATATGTGCTGTGGGGCCTCTCTCCTCTTCCTGGGTGCAGGGGTCAAAGTAACTCAATGGTGGCTTCTCCTGTGGTGGCTGATATGATGCCAGAATATGTGCTGTGGGGCCTCTCTCCTCTTCCTGGGTGCAGGGGTCAAAGTAACTCAATCGTGGCTTCTCCTGTGGTGGCTGATATGATGCCAGAATATGTGCTGTGGTGCCTCTCTCCTCTTCCTGGGTGCAGGGGTCAAAGTAACTAAATGGTGGCTTCTCCTGTGGTGGCTGATATGATGCCAGAATATGTGCTGTGGTGCCTCTCTCCTCTTCCTGGGTGCGGGGGTCAAAGTAACTCAATGGTGGCTTCTCCTGTGGTGGCTGATATGATGCCAGAATATGTGCTGTGGGGCCTCTCTCCTCTTCCTGGGTGCAGGGGTCAAAGTAACTCAATGGTGGCTTCTCCTGTGCTGATTGATATAAAGCTGATGGTTGTGCCATCTGACATGGTTGCCAGGGTCTGATTCAATGGTGGCCTACTCCTGTGGTGGGTGATCTGAAGGCCTGATTCTCTGCTGGTGAAACCTCTCTCCTCCGTCTGGGTTGTAGGGGTCAAAGTCTTTCAAAGTCGCCTTCTCCTGTGCTGATTGATATGAAGCTGATGGTTGTGCCATCTGACATGGTTGCCGGGGTCCCATTAAATTGTGGCCTACTCCTGTGGTGGCTGATATGATGCCAGAATATGTGCTGTGGGGCCTCTCTCCTCTTCCTGTGTGCAGGGGTCAAAGTAACTCAATCGGTGGCTTCTCCTGTGGTGGCTGATATGATGCCAGAATATGTGCTGTGGGGCCTCTCTCCTCTTCCTGGGTGCAGGGGTCAAAGTAACTCAATGGTGGCTTCTCCTGTGGTGGCTGATATGATGCCAGAATATGTGCTGTGGTGCCTCTCTCCTCTTCCTGGGTGCAGGGGTCAAAGTAACTAAATGGTGGCTTCTCCTGTGGTGGCTGATATGATGCCAGAATATGTGCTGTGGTGCCTCTCTCCTCTTCCTGGGTGCAGGGGTCAAAGTAACTAAATGGTGGCTTCTCCTGTGGTGGCTGATATGATGCCAGAATATGTGCTGTGGGGCCTTCTCCTCTTCCTGGGTGCAGGGGTCAAAGTAACTCAATGGTGGCTTCTCCTGTGGTGGTTAGTATGATGCCAGAATATGTGCTGTGGGGCCTCTCTCCTCTTCCTGGGTGCAGGGGTCAAAGTAACTCAATCGTGGCTTCTCCTGTGGTGGCTGATATGATGCCAGAATATGTGCTGTGGTGCCTCTCTCCTCTTCCTGGGTGCAGGGGTCAAAGTAACTAAATGGTGGCTTCTCCTGTGGTGGCTGATATGATGCCAGAATATGTGCTGTGGTGCCTCTCTCCTCTTCCTGGGTGCAGGGGTCAAAGTAACTAAATGGTGGCTTCTCCTGTGGTGGCTGATATGATGCCAGAATATGTGCTGTGGTGCCTCTCTCCTCTTCCAGGGTGCGGGGGTCAAAGTAACTCAATGGTGGCTTCTCCTGTGGTGGCTGATATGATGCCAGAATATGTGCTGTGGTGCCTCTCTCCTCTTCCTGGGTGCGGGGGTCAAAGTAACTCAATGGTGGCTTCTCCTGTGGTGGCTGATATGATGCCAGAATATGTGCTGTGGTGCCTCTCTCCTCTTCCTGGGTGCAGGGGTCAAAGTAACTAAATGGTGGCTTCTCCTGTGGTGGCTGATATGATGCCTGATTCTCTGCTGTGAAACCTCTCTCCTCCATCTGGGTGTAGGGGTCAAAGTCTTTCAAAGTCGCCTTCTCCTGTGCTGATTGATATAAAGCTGATGGTTGTGCCATCTGACATGGTTGCCAGGGTCTGATTCAATGGGGGCCTTCTCCTGTGGTGGGTGATCTAAATGCCTGATTCTCTGCTGTGAAACCTCTCTCCTCCGTCTGGGTGTAGGGGTCAAAGTCTTTCAAAGTCGCCTTCTCCTGTGCTGATTGATATGAAGCTGATGGTTGTGCCATCTGACATGGTTGCCGGGGTCCCATTAAATTGGGGCCTACTCCTGTGGTGGGTGATCTAAATGCCTGATTCTCTGCTTTGAAACCTCTCTCCTCCGTCCGGGTGTAGGGGTCAAAGTCTGTCAAAGTCGCCTTCTCCTGTGCTGATTGATATAAAGCTTATGCTTGTGCCATCTGACATGGTTGCCGGGGTCTGATTCAATGGTGGCCTACTCCTGTGGTGGGTGATCTAAATGCCTGATTCTCTGCTGTGTAACCTCTCTCCTCCGTCTGGGTGTAGGGGTCAAAGTAACTAAATGGTGGCCTACTCCTGTGGTGGGTGATATGATGCCTGGTTCTCTGCTGTGGGACCTCTCTCCTTTGTCTGGGTGCTGTGGTCAAAATAATAGTAAGTGACCTTCTCCATTGGTGGGTGACTTGAAGCCTGATTCTGTGCTATGGGACCTCACTCCAATTAATATTGTTTAATTTTTATTTATTTTATGTTAACTCATCATTTCCCTATCTACATTTGTTTGCAGGGGATTTAACTACATTTTGCTGCCTTTTGCAGCCCTCTAGCCCTTTCCGGGTGTGTTTTACAGCCTTTTTAGTGCCCAAAAGTTCGGGTCCCCATTGACTTCTATGGGGTTCGGGTTCGGGATGAAGTTCGGGTCGAGTTCGGATCCCGAACCCGAACATTTTTCGAAAGTTCGGCCGAACTCGTCGAACCCGAACATCCAGGTGTTCGCTCAACTCTACTCATGACCATTCTTTGCTTAATCCGTTGTACTGCGTAGCTCTCTTGGTTCTGACCCGGTCCGTTCATGTTCCGTATTTTGTCTTGTCTGTCTTCCCTGCACATATCCTAAGTTAGGGACTGCCGTCCAGTTGTCCCCTGTCATCAGGACTCGTGAGGCAAGTAGGCAGGGCCAGGGGTGAGGGTGGAGCGCAGTGGTCACTACCCTTCCCCCTGTGTGTGTGTGGACGTGACCGTTACAGATTAACAGGCCCAATAACCACTGTATCATGAATCCTCTTACTACCCTGACTGACCATGTCTCTAACTTGACACAGAGGGTGCAGGAGCTAGAGGAGAAACTCCGTTCTTGTGAGTTAGGGCAAGGTTCTTCCACTCCTCTGTCCTCCAGTCCATATTTTGAACCCCAGATCAAGCTCCCAGAACCCTTTTCTGGAGACCGGAAGAGGTTTCTCTCCTTTAAGGAGAATTGCAAACTCTACTTCCGTTTGCGCCCCGTGTCCTCCGGTCCCGAGAGCCAACGCGTGGGGATTATCATTTCTCTACTACAGGGTGATCCCCAGGACTGGGCATTTTCGTTACCTCCTGGGGCCAGTTGTCTAACTTCTGTGGAGGGGTTTTTTCAGGCCCTGGGTACCCTCTATGACGAACCAGACAGGGCCCTGTAGCCGAGACAGCTCTTAGGGCACTGGTTCAGGGCCATCTCCCTGCGGAGGAGTATTGCACCCAATTCAGACGGTGGTGTGTCCCCTCAGGATGGAATGAACCAGCCCTGAAGAGTCAGTTTAGGTCTGGTCTATCTGATAATTTAAAAGATCTATTGGTCAATTACCAAATTCCTGAGACCTTAGAGGAGATGATGACCCTAGTTGTCCGACTTGACAGACGAGTTAGAGAGAGACGACAAGAACGACAGTTCTGTTCTCAGATGGTGGTCCAGCCAGAGGCCTTTTCCAGGGACAACACTGAGGTCTCCACCGAGGAACCCATGCAGGTTGGCATGACCCGGGGTAATCTTCGTCGCAGACGCGGAGAGTGCTTCTACTGTGGAGATCCTGGCCATTGGATCAACAAGTGTCCTAAGAGGGACCTCTCTGACAAGTCTTCTAAGGCAAGACAACCTAAAGACCAGGTACACCCTGATTTTTCTAAAGGTAAGCTTTTGGTACCCATAACAATTTCTCTGGGGGTTAATAAGTGGCCGGGTAAGGCCTTTATTGACTCCGGTTCAGCGGCCAGCTTTATTGACTTTGAGTTTGCTTGTAAATTGGGTATTCCAATGTTTGCTTTACCTACACCTATCCATGTCATGGCTATTGATGCTTCTCCCCTGATTGGTGGTACGGTGAGGTCATGTACCTCTGAAATTTCTCTGTCCGTGGGTGTGTGCCACTCTGAGAGATGTTCTCTTCTAGTCCTGGAGAACCTACCGGTTGAGGTGGTACTAGGGTTGCCTTGGCTCCGTTTACATAACCCCACAATTGATTGGTCCAAAGGAGAGTTGGTGAAATGGGGACCTAAGTGTGACTCATGCTTGTCCGTGGTCCAGGCTGGGGTTTCAGTAAGGTCTAATACATTATCCTCTGTTATTAAGGAATATTCTGATGTGTTCTCGTCCCTTACTCCAGAGGTTCTACCCCCCCATAGACCTTATGATTGCGCCATAGAACTAATTGAGGGTGCCGAATTACCTAAAGTTTGAATTTATAATCTTTCAGGGCCCGAACGCAAGGCTATGGAAGATTATATTAAGGAGAGCCTTGCTAAAGGGCATATTAGACCTTCAGTCTCTCCTATGGGAGCAGGGTTTTTCTTTGTTAAAAAGAAGGATGGTGGTCTTAGGCCTTGTATTGATTACCGGAGATTAAATAAAATCACTGTCCAAAATAGATACTCTCTCCCATTGATTCCGGATTTATTTAACCAGGTTTTGGGGCAACCTGGTTTTCCAAGATTGACCTGAAAGGGGCATACAATCTAATCCGAATCAAGGAGGGAGACGAATGGAAGACAGCGTTCAATACTCCGATAGGACACTTTGAATATCAGGTGATGCCTTTTGGATTTAGCAATGCCCCAGCTGTGTTCCAAAACTTAATGAACGATATTCTTAGGGAGTTCTTAGGTAAATTTATTATTGTCTATCTTGACGACATTTTGATATTCTCTCCTGATTTCGAATCTCATGTGTCCCATGTCAAACAAGTATTAGAGGTGTTGAGGGAGAACCAGCTATCCGCTAAGCAAGAGAAATGTGTCTTTGGTGTACAGGAGATACTGTTTCTAGGGCATGTTTTGACTCCTCACGCCTTTAAGCTGGATCCTGGTAAGGTTTTAGCAATTAAGTAATGGGTAAGGCCTTCATCCTTAAAGGCTTTACAACGGTTTTTGGGTTTCGCTAATTACTACCGTAAATTTATCATGAATTTTTCTGTAATTGCTAAGCCATTGACCGACCTTACTAAGAAAGGGGCGGATTTGGAGAATTGGTCTACCAAGGCCATTTCTTCATTTGAAACATTAAAAAAGGCATTTAGTAGCGCTCCCATTCTGATCCAGCCTGATCAGGAGAGACCCTTTATTGTGGAGGTGGATGTGTCCGAGGACGGCGCAGGAGCAGTCCTTTCACAAGGTCCTGCTAGCCTCACTAACCTGAGACCGTGTGCCTTCTTCTCTAGGAAATTCTCTCCCACGGAGAGAAACTACGACATAGGGAATAGGGAGCTGTTGGCCATTAAATGGGCATTTGAGGAGTGGAGACATTTTTTGGAGGGGGCAAGGCATCGAGTAACTGTTGTCACTGACCATAAAAACCTAATGTTTCTCGAGTCCGCTAAGAGGTTGAATCCCCGACAAGCCCGATGGGCTCTGTTTTTTACCCGTTTTGATTTCTCCATTACGTTCAGGCCGGGAAGTAAAAATGTGAAGGCAGACGCATTATCTCGGAGCTTCCATGCTATTCAACCCACTGAGACGCCGCCTGAATCCATCCTACCAGCAAACATCTTCTTAGCGGCTCTAACCCAGGATATCTAGGCTCGCATTAAGGCTGAACAACATCTGGCACCGGTATCCACCCCAACAGATAAGTTGTTTGTTCCCGTACAATTTAGTCTCCAGCTGTTGGGTGAGTGTCACGATTCTGCCTTTTGTGGACATCCGGGTATTGAGGGCACTAAGGATCTGGTTTCTAGATCTTATTGGTGGCCCACTCTGACCAGGGATGTCAAGTCCTACGTGTCAGCCTGTGAGGTTTGTGCCAGGTCTAAGACACTTAGGACTCGCCCTGCTGGTAACCTACGACCCCTACCCATTCCCAGTAGACCCTGGTCCCATATCTCGATGGACTTTATAACTGACCTACCGCTGGCGGAGGGTAAGACTGTGGTTTGGGTAGTGGTCGATAGGTTTAGCAAGATGGTTCATTTCATTCCCCTGTCTAAACTTCCGAATGCTAAAACCCTGGCATCTATTTTTGTGAGAGAGATTGTTCGTTTACATGGCATCCCGGAAAATATTGTTTCGGACAGGGGTGTGCAGTTTGTGTCCAAATTCTGGAGGGCCTTCTGTCAAAGATGTAAAATTTAGTTGTCTTTTTCTTCCGCCTACCATCCTGAGAGTAATGGGCAGACTGAACGCCTTAATCAGTCTGTGGAACAATTCCTGTGGTTGTATGTTGCTGATGACCAGCAATTATGGGTCAAATTCCTTCCGTTGGCTGAATTTGCTCTGAATAACCGTGTCAATTCTTCTGCTGGGGTCTCCCCTTTCTTTTGTAACCATGGTTTTCATCCCCGTTTTCATTCTGGGTCGTCCGTCTCCTCCTCTAACCCTGAAGCTGATAAACTCTCCTCCGAACTGTGCACTGTTTGGGCCCGGGTTCAATCGAACCTAGAAAAGGCTCAAAGTTCTCAAAAACTCAAGGCCGATAGGAGACGTTCAAGGGGGGTGAACTTTCAGGTTGGGGATAAAGTATGGTTGTCCTCCAAGAATCTATCTCTCAAGGTAGCTTCTAGAAAATTTGCTCCTCGTTTTATTGGTCCATATAAGATCACGGAGGTGATTAACCTGGTATCATTTAGGTTGGAGCTGCCCGAGTCATTCCACATTCATAATGTGTTCCATAAATCTCTACTTAAAAAATATTTTGAACCGGTAGTACCATCGAAAACCTCGCCTCCGCCGGTTCTTGTTAATGATGCTGTCGAGTATGTGGTGTCTAAAATAGTGGATGTCAGGAAGGTGCGTAATTCCTTGCAGTACCTGATTCACTGGAAGGGGTATGGACCTGAAGAGAGATCTTGGGTACCTGCCAGGGAGGTTCATGCTCCTAGACTTGTTCGTAAATTTCATTTAGAACACCCTGAAAAGCCATCGCCTGAAGTCTTGGGTCCGGTGGCCACTCGTAAAAGGGGGGGTACTGTCACGGGGTTCCGAAGGTGCACTCGGTCCCCCATTGCCCGCAGAACTGTTGCTTAGCTTTTGGAATGAGGTTCTGTGTTTGACCTCATTCCCAGGGCGGCTTTACTAGCTGGGTGACTCCCTGCTCCTAGTCTGCCTTGAGCGCCGAGCTGATCACTCGATGCACGACTGGTTGGTCTGTCGGTCATGTGATGCTGGCCACGTCACATGACCCTCACTCCCCACTATAAATACAGGCAGCCTGCTAGTCACAGGTTGCCTGTTAATTTCTAGGTTCCTGGCTATCTGTTGGACTACTGAATATTTACCTGATCCTGTTCCCTGACGATCCTCTGCCTGCTCCTCCTGTACTGCGCATACATCCTGGTTTTGTGACCTCGGCTCCCACCTGACTACTCTCTTAGGACTCCTCTTGTACTTCGCTACTTTCCTGGTATTTGACCCCGGCTTCTCCTGACCATTCTTTGCTTAATCCGTTGTACTGCGTAGCTCTCTTGGTTCTGACCCGGTCCGTTCATGTTCCGTATTTTGTCTTGTCTGTCTTCCCTGCACATATCCTAAGTTAGGGACTGCCGTCCAGTTGTCCCCTGTCATCAGGACTCGTGAGGCAAGTAGGCAGGGCCAGGGGTGAGGGTGGAGCGCAGTGGTCACTACCCTTCCCCCTGTGTGTGTGGACGTGACCGTTACACAAACTTGTTGACTTGTTGGGGTGTGTCAGATCAGGGCTAGCCTCCCTGGCATTCTTCCCTCTACCCCGCTTTCTAACTGTTACCCAGCTAGCTACATCACTTTCCTCAGCCTCCTCTCTGTCACCCTCCCCCTCATCTACCCCAAAGAGTGCGTGCTCGGTGAGAAGCAAACTCTTTTGCAGATTGTCAATGCCTCTCAGTGTTGCAACTTGCCCATTTAGCGACTCAATTTGCAATTCCAAACGGGTAATTTGCTCACATCTTGAACAAAGATATACACCCTCGAACGGCTGTTCCAGGACTGCATACAGCATGCAAGATGTGCACTGGACTGCGTTGTCAATTGTGCAACACATACTAAATGGGGATTATACCACAAAAGCGAAAAATACAATATAATGTAGTACTAAGAAACTGGCTAATTGCAGTCCCCCACTGAAGTCCCTGAATCTAAAGTCACTTAATCTTAAGGCACACACTTACGCAACCACACCTAATCAACCACGCGTCGCGGTCAAATTCGCGTTATATATCTGCCTATATAAATATAAATGCAGCTCACTACACCAGCCTGGTTTGTTTTCCCTCTGGATTCAAAAAGGCTGTGCTGCTCTCACTGCAGAATTTTTATAGTCTCCTAATTAGACAGCCACACCCTAATTAGACAGCCACACCCTAATTACTCACCTGTGCAACCCGCAACCACACTTAATCAACCACACGTCGCGGTCAAACTCACGTTATATATCTGCCTATATAAATATAAAAGCAGCTCACTACACCAGCCTGGTTTGTTTTCCCTCTGAATTCAAAAAGATTATTCCAGATTATTGGAATTTGCTATACAGACACTGTTTTTGGATGCAGGACAGTATTTGTCTGTCACAGAACACCATAGATTATGAACACTATATTAAGCCCAGATTATTGGAATTTGCAATACAGACACAGTTTTGTGATGTAGTACAGTATTGGTTAAACAACACCACAGATTATGGACACTATATTAACTGAACTAATGATTACCGTTCAAAACCGTCATCTTCTTGAGACTGTGAATGTTCAAGGTTGGAAATCAGGGCACAATATCTCAGGTCCCACTTCAAGCGTGCTGGGCGCGAGGGCCAAATGGAAAAGTGGCGCTGGAAACAGCTCCTCGGAATATCTGAGTGTGGGGGTCACTTGTTTGGCAAGCCTCTCCATGGTGGGAGGAAGGTTGATGAGAGCGAGGATTCGGTTGACCAGATTCTTGGCTACAGAAACTGGACATGGTGGAAAAGAGGGTGGTGCTTAACTGACTGGAAGCATTATCTTCAGAAATCCAACCGACCAACTGTTCGCACTGGTTTGACTTGGACAGTGTATTCCTGCACCCCAAGCTCATTTGGACATGAAGCTGGGTACGGTGGATGTTTTTTTTTTTTTCTGGTGCACTGGTAGCAGGCACAGTTTCATTGCGCCCAGGGCCATGGCCTCTGTGTGCACCATCAGCATCATGCCCACTTCCCTGTCCCTTAGTGCTCGCCTTCTTCATATTAATCGTTTTGTCAGCAGATAAGGTGCAGATTGTTTTACTGTCCGCTGAAGACATAGTTTTCAGATGCAGGACAGTATATGTCACAGAACACCACAGAATATGGACACTATATTAGGCCCAGATTATTGGAATTTGCAATGCAGACACTGTTTTCTGATGTAGTACAGTATTGGTTACAGATCACAACAGAATATCGACACTATATTAGGCCCAGATTATTGGAATTTGCAATACAGACACAGTTTTTGGATGCAGGACAGTATATGTCACAGAAACCCACAGAATATGGACAATATAATGGGCCCAGATTAATGGAATTTGCAATATAGACACTGTTTTCTGATGTACTACAGTAATGGTTACAGAACACCACAGATTATGGACACTATATTAGGCCCAGATTATTGGAGTTTGCAATACAAACACAGTTTTCGAATGCAGGACAGTATATGTCACAGAACACCACAGATTATGGACATTATATTAGGTCCAGATTATTAGAATTTGCAATACAGACACTGTTTTCTGATGTAGTACAGTATTGGTTACAGAACACCACAGATTATGGACACTATATTAAGCCCAGATTATTGGAATTTGCAATACAGACACAGTTTTCGGATGCAGAACAGTATATGTCACAGAACACCACAGA
Organism: Bufo bufo; assembly: GCF_905171765.1. NCBI lineage: Eukaryota > Metazoa > Chordata > Amphibia > Anura > Bufonidae > Bufo > Bufo bufo. Next base: position 562,042,743 of record NC_053390.1, on the reverse strand, counting down.
ATATGGACACTATATTAGGCCCAGATTATTAGAATATGCAATACAGACACTGTTTTCTGATGTAGTACAGTAATAGTTACAAAACACCACAGATTATGGACACTATATTAGGCCCAGATTATGGGAATGTCACGGATCAGAGTGGGGGTAACTCTAATCCATGGGATGTCAATATGAAAGATAGCTGCTAGGCCAGGACAGGAATCAGGGAGCAGGTCACCTCCTATCACATCCCTAATTCTGACCCTGTCTCCAAGCCGTATGAGCCGACCCTGATGGTAGGAGGGCTCATACTCAGGAACCTAAGATCCCTACTAGTCCTCAGGATGGCCCTGGACTAGGAGCAGAGTAAGACGACCTGTTTCTCCACATCACGGACGAACAGGAGTCTCAGTGGCCAGGCTGCAAGGAAAGGGGCACATGTACAGCATATGGCAATGACAGGTAATTAAACTAGTATTACACATACCTGCCACAGACACACAGCCTGGAACCCATGCACGAGAGCTGCTGTCCACAAGAATACAAACGGACACAGCCCACACCACACATCACACAGGAAGCCAGGACCATAAACTGCAATAAAGATAAAGACACCACTAGACATATAACAATACAAGAACAATAATGTCTAACATAACTTATGACCACAAGGGTGGCCCTCACTGGCAGATGGTATATAACCAGAAGGATGACTCCAGCTAACCATGGCTGAAGTACCCCTCAGATACAGGCATCCAGCGGAAGCTAAATAGCCCAAGTAGCCACACCCACACACAGACACACCCAGTGTTCACACACTAAGAAGGGAGTTAACCCTTCCTACACCAGGCAAGGGAAGAAAGCCACTTAAAGGTGAAGTGTACAATCAACTATCACACTGCAGCTGTTACCGCAGGCAACGACATGCGTGGCAACCATGTCCTGGGAAATAGCCAGAAGGCCGAGACACTGCCACCACATGTACACAACACCACACATTGCCACGGGCAGCCACTAGTGGAGGGAAGTGTCCACAGTGCACACATACATAAACCTCGTGCACACCAGACAGAGAAAGTGCATACATACACACACACATAGCCAGAGGCAACCGCACGCATTAACAGTGAGACGCCTAGCAACCAGCTCAGGCTGCTACACTGCCAACAAATACCTGTTGTCCGTGGCAACCGCACTTGAGGCAAACTACTAACAGCCCCCAGCTGCGGTTGACAAAACACCCAGACCGCGGGAAACTGCATGCGGCTCCCAAGGAGTCACGACCATGCACATGGGCGTGACAGGGAATTTGCAATACAGACACAGATTTCGGATGCAGGACAGTATATATCACCGAACACCACAGAATATGGACACTATATTAGGCCCAAATTATTGTAATTTGCGATAGACACTAATTTCTAATGTAGTACAGTATTAGTTAGAGAACACCACAGAATATGGACAATATATTAGGCCCAGATTATTGGAATTTGCAATACAGACACTGTTTTCTGATGTACTACATTATTGGTTACAGAACACCACAGATTATGGACACTATATTAGGCCCAGATTATTGGAATTTGCAATACAGACACTGTTTTCTGATGTACTACAGTATTGGTTACAGAACATCACAGATTATGGACACTATATTAGGCCCAGATTATTGGAATTTGCAATACAGACACAGTTTTCGGATGCAGGACAGTATTCGTTACAGAATACCACAGATTATGGACACTATATTATGCCCAGAATTTTGGAATTTGCAATACAGACACTGTTTTCTGATGTAGTACAGTATTGGTTACAGAACACCACAGATTATGGACACTATATTAAGCCCAGATTATTGGAATTTGTAATACAGACACAGTTTTCAGATGCAGGACAGTATATGTCTGTCACAGAACACCATAGATTATGGACACTATATTAAGCCCAGATTATTGAAATTTGCAATACAGACACAGTTTTGGGATGCAGGACAGTATATGTCACAGAACACCACAGAATATGGATACTATATTAAGCCCAGATTATTGAAATTTGCAAAACAGACACTGTTTTCTGATTTAGTACAGTATTGGTTACAGAACACCACAGATTATGGACACTAAATTAAGCCCAGATTATTGGAATTTGCAATACAGACACAGTTTTTGAATGCAGAACAGTAAATGTCTGTCACAGAACACCATAGATTATGGACACTATATTATGCCCAGATTATTGAAATTTGCAATAGAGACACAGTTTTCAGATGTAGGACAGTATATGTCACAGAACACTGCAGAATATGGACACTATATTAGGCCCAGATTATTAGAATTTGAAATACAGACACTGTTTTCTGATGTAGTACAGTATTGGTTACAGAACACCACAGATTATGGACACTATATTAGGCCCAGATTATTGGAATTTGCAATACAGACACAGTTTTCGGATGCAGGACAGTATATGTCTGTCACAGAACACCATAGATTATGGACACTATATTAAGCCCAGATTATTGAAATTTGCAATACAGACACTGTTTTTGGATGCAGGACAGTATTTGTCTGTCACAGAACACCATAGATTATGGACACTATATTATGCCCAGATTATTGAAATTTGCAATACAGACACAGTTTTGGGATGCAGGACAGTATATGTCACAGAACACCACAGAATATGGATACTATATTAGGCCCAGATTAATGGAATTTGCAATACAGACACAGTTTCTTTTTTTTTTTTTTGTAAATTCTTTATTTTCAGAATATTTCAATCAAGATATAAACAAACAATGACCAGTTGGCCATAAATGATAGTATATAGAGTTAATGTCACAGGTCATAGACATAACATATAATAACTACATGACGTAGCCTCACAGATCCATAAGTAGTAACACATGGTAAATCCATGATCACAATCCCCTATATAACTCCTAGAGGTGTTAAATAAAGACCTAATAATAGCATAGCGGAGTGTCAAGGGGGACTATGGTTATCTGGACCATATGCCATTTATACATAAAAAAGGTAAGATAGAAGAAGAAAAGGAAAAATAAAGGAAGAAAAAGGAAAAAAAGGGGAATAGAAGTAAAAGAAAGAAGAAGAAGAGGAGGGGGGGGAGGGGGGAGATGATAAGCGAAAATTAAGCTACTTCAGTGCTCAGTAAATCTGTATATGAGTTGAAGGACTAAGCCCAAGATTAGGGTGTCAATCACGTGGCGCCAACCCACCTGTGGTTTGTTATGATATGGAGTTGCCAGCTTATTTCACATCACTGCCCATCGCCCCGTGACCTCCAAGGGTGCCAGGTTTTCAGAAATTTCTCGTGGTTTCTGTTAATCCAACTTGTCATTTCTTCAAAATTACAGATTTGATTTACCTTGGCTATCCATTCCTTTATTGAGGGAGCGTTTGCATCTCTCCAGTGGAGAGGTATGATAGATTTGGCCGCCGCTATAAGGTGGGTCACTAAATTGCGTTTGGATGGCCTGTAAAGGTCTGTAAAGGTCGGTTGGAAGTGAGAAGAACACCATTTCAAGTGTAATCTTTAGCTCAGTAGCCGAGACTTTATTTATTATCTTGTTGACGCCTTCCCAGAATGGGATGATTAGAGGGCATGTCCACCATATATGGGATAAAGGTTCCTCTCCATTGCCACATCTCCAGCAAAGCCGATCAGGGGACAGACAACATTTGTGTAAGAACTCTGGAGTTCTGTACCATCTGGAAAGGAGCTTGAAATGATTTTCCTGCAGTCGTATACATGGTGATGATCCATGCGAGAAAGCCAGGAGCTTTTTGAGTTCCTGATCTGAGAAAATGATATCAAGCTCTCTCTCCCAGTCTCTAACATATAGTGTTTTTTTTGCCTCAATCTCCCACCAAAGCATATAATGCAGAAATTTTCCTCTGTTTGCGAAGTGGGGACAAAAGAGTTTTTTCAAACTCTGTCAGTTGTCTCACTGAGTTGAACCTCTCTCTCAATCCTCCGCACACAGCACCTATGTATGCTCTTGTGAGAAAAAAAAGCTAGAGGAGTTTTTTATTCGTTCTGGTAACCTGCTCACTATAGATGTTTCTATATCAGGGGTTAACTCCCCCAGTCTAACTTGCGTTAATGACGACCATACTTCCTGGTGAATATCTCCATTATTTCCTAGAAGGTCAGGAATGAGGTTTGCCGGCAATAGAGTGGACGGGTCAGGTGCTAACTTTTTGCTTAGTTTTTTCCATGTCTCTCTTATCCCTTTCAATAAGGGGTCTGTATCTTTATTCTTAGTTTGACTCGTGTCAGTTTACTAGAGAAGCTGTTGGAGTGTATATCGCATAAGTTCTAATACGTCTGGTTGTCTCTGAGGGTCTACTAGCTCCAGCCATCTATTTAGTTGTATTGCTTGATAATATCTCGAAACATCTGGAAGTCCTAAACCACCGCCTGTTCTATTCCTAACCAAGAGGTCATGTGCTAGCCTGGGTTTCTTCCCATTCCATAGGAATCTCAGAAAAAGTCTCCTAATCTCCAGGAAGAATGTTTTTGGTAAGTGTATCCGGACCAGTTGCATAACATATAGGATCTTGGGGAAGACGTAAGCTTTTATAAAAAAAATTCTGCCCATCCAAGACAGATAAGGCAAGTTGTACTTCAGTAGAAGTTGTGTGATGTCCTTATTAAGGGGAGTGTAGTTACATTTAAATAGATCATCCAGATTCCTTGGGATCTTTATTCCTAGGTATTTTATTGTTCCCTTGGTCCAGTGAAAGGGGAGGCTATTCTGCAGGGAGGCTGCTCTGGAGTCAGGAAGTGAAATATTCAATATTTCGGATTTAGAGTGATTGACCTTGAAGTCTGATATCTGGCTAAATAGCTCAATCTTTTTGACCAGTTGATCTAGTCCTTTATCCGGATTAGTCACCAGGAATAAAAGATCATCTGCAAAAGCGGTGCATTTTAGCTCTCCCCTGTTATGTTTAACGCCTACAATTTCCTGGGTCTGTCTGACCAGCTGAATAAGTGTCTCTACCACTAGTATGTATAAAGAGGGTGACAGCGGACACCCTTGTCTTGTCCCATTTGATATTTCGAAAACTGGGGATAGTGTTCCATTGACTTTCAGTCTGGCATGCGGCTGTTGGTATAGTGTGAGAATTGAGTGTATGAAGGGGTCAGGAATGGCAAATTTTTCCCAAGTTAGTTTCATGAAGTTCCAGTTGACCCTGTCAAACGCCTTCTCGGCATCAATGCTCAACAGGGTCAGCGGGAACCTCTTTGTTTTGGCTGCTTGAATTGCGTGGAAGATCCGGTGTGTGTTATCTTTCCCCTCTCTGCCCTGAATGAACCCTGATTTTTCTGAACCTATGAGATAAGGAAGTATTTTATTTAGTCTAGTTGCAAGTATTTTGGCGTAGATTTTCAGATCTAAGTTCAAGAGGGAAATTGGCCTATAACTTCCACAGTTCTGGGGGTCCTTGCCATCCTTATGGATAAGAGTTACGTATGATTCCTGTGTCTGTCTAGGCAATGACCCTCCCTGTAGTAGTGCGTTGCAAACATCTGTAAGTCGGGGAGTTAGGATGTCCTGAAAGCTTCTATAGTAAAGTAAGGACAGACCGTCTGGTCCTGGGCTCTTACCAGGGGGGAAACTGCGTATAATGGTGGACACTTCCTCCAAAGTGATTGGGGCGGTTAATAGATCTATGTCTGTTTGGTGAACTGTTGGAAGCTTGAGGGAGCTTAGAAATTCTCTAATATGTGTCTGTCTGGTGTCAGATTGGTTTGGAGACATTGATTTGTTAAGGTTATATAAACCTTCATAGAATTGTTGAAAGGCTCTTGCTATCTCCGGTGTATCTTGAGTAACCCTATCGTCGGGTTGTTTTATCTTGGGGATATATGTTACATTTTTTGTCTTTTTTAGCAAAGAGGTCATCAACTTGCCCCCCTTGTCCACATGCGCGTACACTTTATGTTGAAAGTTTAATATCTGTTTCTTCACTTTCTGAGCTAAGAGATTTTTGAGTTGGAGTCTAAGTTCTGTTAAATCCCTCTGTTTTTGTTAACATGCGGATGGTTTGTCTAATTTCTCTAGCAACATTATCTGGGTTAGTATGGAGTCTACCTTTTTCTGATGTTCCTTTTTTACTCTAGTACCAATAGAGATGAGGCACCCTCTCACGTATGCCTTATGTGCTTCCCATTCAATAGGTGAGGTGCTGTGTGCGGAGGAGTTGATCCCAAAATACAACTCTAGTTGAGATCTGACCTGGTCGAGGTGAAGTCTGTTGTTCAACAGGGATTCTTTGAGTCTCCAATTCCATTCCCTCCTTGGTAGTGAGGCCAGGGTGAGGGTTAGATGACATGGCGCGTGGTCAGAAATAGTGATATTCCCAATCTCGGCATCGCTGGAGACAGGCAAAAGATAAGAAGATGTTAAAATGTGGTCAAGTCTCTGATATGATCTATGTGGATAAGAGAAGAAGGAGTAGTCCCTAGCTGTCGGATTGCTATTTCTCCAAACGTCTATCAGCTGAAGATCCTGAAACTTTCTATGCAATCTACTGATATGTTTCTGCGCTATGTGTGACCTAGATGTGGAAGAGTCAAGGTCTGGGTTTAGTACCAGGTTAAGGTCTGCCCCCAGGATTACCTGGCCTTCTGCAAAATGCTTTACGGTGTCTAGTGCCTTAAGAAGCCATTGTAGAGTGGCTGCATTCGGTGCATACAGGTTAGCTAGGGTATATTTTCTTGAAGCAATCTCCCCTTTCAAGATCAGAGTCTCCCTTCCGCATCTATAAGCGAAAAAGGTATGGACTGATGTATAGCTATGGAAACACCCTTGGAGGCTGAGGTAGGGTGAGCGCTGTGAAACCACTGGTTGAATGGTCTAGAAGGCAGCTTTGGTATCTTTTTCTGGCGCAGATGTGTCTCTTGTAAAAAGACTATATGTGAACCCATTTTTCTCAAGGCAAGCATTACCTGACCTCTCTTTTGAGGTGAATTGAGGCCCTTAACATTGTAAGTTGTCACTTTAATCTCCGCCATATCCTGCTAAATGGGGGTACTCTACACTTATCTACTGGAGGAAAAATGCTCACTTGATAGAGAGTAGTGGGGGAGGCATAATAACTGTCTGAACACAGTGGTGCTAAACAGGTCTTATACTTATAAAGACCACAGAGGATATACACTGATGTGAGTACTGTTTCAAGAGAAAGTAGCGGTACTCTAATATCACTTACCCCTCTTTTTTTTTTCTCTTTCATGGGTGCTGGGTAGGATGGACGTAGGGGTGGTATTGAGTGGGGGAGGGGGGGGGAAGGAAAGGAACGACAACAGCTCCATAGCTGGGAATTGGGCCATTAGTGGGGGAGAAAACATGCTGTATCTATGCAGGTATGTAGGACCTTAGTCAGGCCAAAAACATTTCAATCGAGAACTGAGAGCGTATACATAGGCTCTTTGTTGGCAGCGAACCAGAGCCCTAGCGACTTTCCCTCTATTTTTTCCCATCAAAATCGTAACGAATAACGGAAAAGTTACGATAAAAAACACAAGTCCCGAACGTCGAGGCTTGGAAATAACAGATGATCTTTATGGGATAGCGAATAGGCATAACCATTCCAGCTACCCATTGAAGACTGAAACCGACAGTTCCTGTTTGCATCTTCAAGGTAGTGGGGATCGCACTTCTGCCGCTGCTCTATTCATCTTGGATTTCCCCTTAGGCACTTTCTTCCAGGATTCAATCTGCGTGGCAGGTCTGCAGGTTGGGCAATCGGCATCCATGATGGTACTTCCAGCGGGTGTATTCCTATGGCTTCCCAGGCTCTATCCAGATCGTCCAGGGTATGTATCGCAATAGGCTTGCCATTCTTTATAATTGCGATACCGAAGGGATATAGCCAAGCATATTGTATCTTTTGGGCTCTCAGCACATCCAGTAATGGCTTCATAGTGCGCCGTTTCGCCAGTGTGGAGGGCGCAATATCCTGGTAGAGGGCAATGTCCACCCCATCATATGAGATTTGCCTTTTATCTCTGGCTGCAGCCAGTATACGGGCAGTGTCCACAAATGACAATAGACCGCAGACAACATCTCTGGGTCTTTCGTTCGGCCTCGGGGCTGGTCTTAGGGCCCTGTGTATCCGCTCTATTATAATCGAGGCGGCCGACTCCTGACCTAATAAATCGGCAAAAATCTCCATGGCCACTTTATTCAGCGCTTCGGAGGCCCAGGATTCAGGCAGGCCCTTGAAATGGATATTCTGTCTTCTGCTTCTGTTTTCCTGGTCTTCTAGCAGAAGCATCGCTCTGTTGAGCTCTGTAGTGTGAAAGTTGAGATATTCCTCTACTTCCGTGGAGTGCGACACAAGTTCCTGTGCTGCAGTTTCTAGAGACTCTACTCTGTGCCCCATTTGAGTAATCTCCGATTTTATATCTGAAAGTTCCACCAGTATTGGCTTTATAGCCTTTTCTAGCGCTTGCCCCAGTACCTTTGTGAGGAATGATTTAGAGACGGGTGATGAGTCTCTGGATTCCCCTGTGTCTCCCTGAGAGCTGTCTGCATCGGAGTCCTCTCCTTCCTCAGCTCATGTAGCTGCCGCCGCCATCTTAGGGCCTGCGCCTGGTGAGAGGAGCGCTTTTTTCTTGAGAAAGCGCTGCATTGCTTGCTGGCTCTTTTGGGTTCTCGGCGTATCGGGATCGTCAGAGCTCCTATCTCTCCCATATTTGACCATTTTGAAGTGGGTCACCGCTGATTAAGTGGTTTAAATTGCTTGAGTGCGGAGGAGCCGAGGTCTCACACAGCCATCTGCAGTCCCGGCTAGGCTCCGCCTTTGCAGACACAGTTTTCTGATGTAGTACAGTATTGGTTACAGAACACCACAGATTATGGACACTATATTAAGCCCAGATTATTGGAATTTGCAATACAGACACAGTTTTCGGATGTAGTACAGTATTGCTTACAGAACACCACAGATTATGGACACTATATTAAGCCCAGATTATTGGAATTTGCAATACAGACACAGTTTTTGGATGCAGGACAGTATATGTCACAGAACACCACAGAATGTGGACACTATATTAGGCCCAGATTACTAGAATTTGCAATACAGACAATGTTTTCTGATGTAGTACAGTATTGGTTACAGAACACCACAGATTATGGACACTTTATTAAGCCCAGAATTTTGGAATTTGCAATACAGACACAGTTTTCGGATGCAGGACCGTATATGTCTGTCACAGAACACCACAGATTATGGACACTAAATTAAGCCCAGATTATTGGAATTTGCAATACAGACACAGTTTTTGGATGCAGGACAGTATATGTCTGTCAGAGAACACCATAGATTATGGACACTATTTTATGCCCAGAGTATTGGAATTTGCAATAGAGACACAGTTTTCAGATGCAGGACAGTATATGTCACAGAACACCACCGAATATGGACACGATATTAAGCCCAGATTATTAGAATTTGCACTACAGACAATGTTTCCTGATGTAGTACAGTATTGGTTACAGAACACCACAGATTATAGACACTATATTAGGCCCAGATTATTAGAATTTGCAATACTGACACAGTTTTTGGAAGCAGAACAGTATTTGTCTGTCACAGAACACCATAGATTATGGACATGATATTAAGACCAGATTATTGGAATTTGCAATACAGACACAGTTTTTTGATGCAGGACAGTATATGTCACAGAACACCACAGAATGTGGACACTATATTAGGCCCAGATTACTAGAATTTGCAATACAGACAATGTTTTCTGATGTAGTACAGTATTGGTTACAGAACACCACAGATTATGGACACTTTATTAAGCCCAGAATTTTGTAATTTGCAATACAGACACAGTTTTCGGATGCAGGACCGTATATGTCTGTCACAGAACACCATAGGTTATGGACACTATATTAGGCCCAGATTATTAGAATTTGCAATACAGACACAGTTTTTGTATGTAGTACAGTATTGGTTACAGAACACCACAGATTATGGACACTATATTATGCCCAGATTATTGGAATTTGCAATATAAACACAGTTTTCGGATGCAGGACAGTATATGTCACAGAAACCCACAGAATATGGACAGTATATTAGGCCCAGATTATTGGAATTTGCAATACATACACTGTTTTCGGATGCAGGACAGTATATGTCACAGAAACCCACAGAATATGGACAGTATATTAGGCCCAGATTATTGGAATTTGCAATACATACACTGTTTTCTGATGTACTACAGTATTGGTTACAGAACACCACAGATTATGGACACTAAATTAAGCCCAGATTATTGGAATTTTCAATACAGACACAGTTTTCAGATGCAGGACAGTATATGTCTGTCACAGAACACCATAGATTATGGACACTATATTAAGCCCAGATTATTGGAATTTGCAATAAAGACACTTTTTTTTATGATGTAGTATAGTATTGGTTAAAGAACATCACAGATTATGGACACTATATTAGGCCCAGATTATTGGAATTTGCAATACAGACACAGTTTTCTGATGTAGTACAGTCTTGGTTACAGAACACCACAGATTATGGAAACTATATTAGGCCCAGATTATTGGAATTTTCAATACAGGGACAGCTTTTGGATGCAGGATAGTATATGTCACAGAAACTCACAGAATATGGACACTATATTAGGCCCGGATTATTGGAATTTGCAATACAGACACTGTTTTCTGATGTAGTACAGTATTGGTTACAGAACACCACAGATTATGGACACTATATTAGGCCCAGATTATTGGAATTTTCAATACAGACACAGTTTTCGTATGCAGGACAGTATATGTCACAAAAACCCACAGAATATGGACACTATATTTGGCCCAGATTATTGGAAAAAGTATTACAAAGTTATTACCAAATGAAGTGACACAAGTCGGATTTGCAAAAAATGGCCTAAGCAAGAAGGTGAAAACTGGCCCGGGTAGAAAGAGTTAAAGAGGTTGTAAAAGCAAAAAACAAAAAACAAGGCAACAGCACTCTGCAAACACAATTAATAAAGTAAATACAATAGTGCCATACTCACTGAAGGAAATATAAAATGCTAATGCTGTGTTATAAAAGTGAGATTCTTGAGAAATACATTATATATATATACAGGTCCTTCTCAAAAAATTAGCATATTGTGATAAAGTTCATTATTTTCTGTAATGTACTGATAAACATTAGACTTTCATATATTTTAGATTCATTACACACAACTGAAGTAGTTCAAGCCTTTTCTTGTTTTAATATTGATGATTTTGGCATACAGCTCATGAAAATCCAAAATTCCTATCTCAAAAAATTAGCATATTTCATCCGACCAATAAAAGAAAAGTGTTTTTAATACAAAAAAAGTCAACCTTCAAATAATTAAGTTCAGTTATGCACTCAAAACTTGGTCGGGAATCCTTTTGCAGAAATGACTGCTTCAATGCGGCGTGGCATGGAGGCAATCAGCCTGTGGCACTGCTGAGGTGTTATGGAGGCCCAGGATGCTTCGATAGCGCCCTTAAGCTCATCCAGAGTGTTGGGTCTTGCGTCTCTCAACTTTCTCTTCCCAATATCCCACAGATTCTCTATGGGGTTCAGGTCAGGAGAGTTGGCAGGCCAATTGAGCACAGTAATACCATGGTCAGTAAACCATTTACCAGTGGTTTTGGCACTGTGAGCAGGTGCCAGGTCGTGCTGAAAAATGAAATCTTCATCTCCATAAAGCTTTTCAGCAGATGGAAGCATGTAGTGCTCCAAAATTTCCTGATAGCTAGCTGCATTGACCCTGCCCTTGATAAAACACACTGGACCAACACCAGCAGCTGACATGGCACCCCAGACCATCACTGACTGTGGGTACTTGACACTGGACTTCAGGCATTTTGGCATTTCCCTCTCCCCAGTCTTCCTCCAGACTCTGGCACCTTGATTTCCGAATGACATGCAAAATTTGCTTTCATCCGAAAAAAGTACTTTGGACCACTGAGCAACAGTCCAGTGCTGCTTCTCTGTAGCCCAGGTCAGACGCTTCTGCCGCTGTTTCTGGTTCAAAAGTGGCTTGACCTGGGGAATGCGGCACCTGTAGCCTGTACACGGTGGCTCTGGATGTTTCTACTCCAGACTCAGTCCACTGCTTCCGCAGGTCCCCCAAGGTCTGGAATCGGTCCTTCTCCACAATCTTCCTCAGGGTCCGGTCACCTCTTCTCGTTGTGCAGCGTTTTCTGCCACACTTTTTCCTTCCCACAGACTTGATACAGCACTCTGGGAACAGCCTATTCGTTCAAAAAATTCTTTCTGTGTCTTACCCTTTTGCTTGAGGGTGTCAATGATGGCCTTCTGGACAGCAGTCAGGTCGGCAGTCTTATCCATGATTGCGGTTTTGAGTAATGAACCAGGCTGGGAGTTTTTAAAAGCCTCAGGAATCTTTTGCAGGTGTTTAGAGTTAATTAGTTGATTCAGATGATTAGGTTAATAGCTCGTTTAGAGAACCTTTTCATGATATGCTAATTTTTTGAGATAGGAATTTGGGGTTTTCATGAGCTGTATGCCAAAATCATCAATATTAAAACAAGAAAAGGCTTGAACTACTTCAGTTGTGTGTAATGAATCTAAAATATATGAAAGTCTAATGTTTATCAGTACATTACAGAAAATAATGAACTTTATCACAATATGCTAATTTTTTGAGAAGGACCTGTATATATATATATACACACCTAAAGAATTATTAGGAACACCATACTAATACAGTGTTGGACCCCATTTTGCCCTCAGAACTGCCTTAATTCTACGTGGCATTGATTCAACAAGGTGCTGATAGCATTCTTTAGAAATGTTGGCCCATATTGATAGGATAGCATCTTGCAGTTGATGGAGATTTGAGGGATGCACATCCAGGGCACGAAGCTCCCGTTCCACCACATCCCAAAGATGCTCTATTGGGTTGAGATCTGGTGACTGTGGGGGCCATTTTAGTACAGTGAACTCATTGTCATGTTCAAGAAACCAATTTGAAATGATTTGAGCTTTGTGACATGGTGCATTATTCTGCTGGAAGTAGCCATCAGAGGATAGATACATGTTCTCATTCTGTTTACGCCAAATTCGGACTCTACCATTTGAATGTCTCAACAGAAATTTTGGTGAGCTCGTGCAAATTGTAGCCTCTTTTTCCTATTTGTAGTGGAGATGAGTGGTACCCGGTGGGGTCTTCTGCTGTTGTAGCCCATCCGCCTCAAGGTTGTGCATGTTGTGGCTTCACAAATGCTTTGCTGCATACCTCGGTTGTAACGAGTGGTTATTTCAGTCAACGTTGCTCTTCTATCAGCTTGAATCAGTCGGCCCATTCTCCTCTGACCTCTAGCATCCACAAGGCATTTTTGCCCACAGGACTGCCGCATACTGGATGTTTTTCCCTTTTCACACCATTCTTTGTAAACCCTAGAAATGGTTGTGCGTGAAAATCCCAGTAACTGAGCAGATTGTGAAATACTCAGACCGGCCCGTCTGGCACCAACAACCATGCCACGCTCAAAATTGCTTAAATCACCTTTCTTTCCCATTCTGACATTCAGTTTGGAGTTCAGGAGATTGTCTTAACCAGGACCACACCCCTAAATGCATTGAAGCAACTGCCATGTGATTGGTTGACTAGATACAGTTGCAAGAAAAAGTATGTGAACCCTTTGGAATTATATGACTTTCTGCACAAATTGGTCATAAAATGTGATCTGATCTTCATCTAAGTCACAACAATAGACAATCACAGTCTGCTTAAACTAATAACACACAAAGAATTAAATGTTACCATGTTTTTATTGAACACACCAAGTAAACATTCACAGTGCAGGTGGAAAAAGTATGTGAACCCCTAGACTAATGACATCTCCAAGAGCTAATTGGAGTGAGGTGTCAGCCAACTGGAGTCCAATCAATGAGATGAGATTGGAGGTGTTGGTTACAGCTGCCCTGCCCTATAAAAAACACACACCAGTTCTGGGTTTGCTTTTCACAAGAGCATTGCCTGATGTGAATGATGCTTCGCACAAAAGAGCTCTCAGAAGACCTACGATTAAGAATTGTTGACTTGCATAAAGCTGGAAAGGGTTATAAAAGTATCTCCAAAAGCCTTGCTGTTCATCAGTCCACGGTAAGACAAATTGTCTATAAATAGAGAAAGTTCAGCAATGCTGCTTCTCTCCCTAGGAGTGGCCGTCCTGTAAAGATGACTGCAAGAGCACAGCGCAGACTGCTCAATGAGGTGAAGAAGAATCCTAGAGTGTCAGCTAAAGACTTACAAAAGTCTCAGGCATATGCTAACATCCCTGTTAGCGAATCTACGATACGGAAAACACTGAACAAGAATGGATTTCATGGGAGGATACCACAGAGGAAGCCACTGCTGTCCAAAAAAAAATTGCTGCACATTTACAGTTTGCACAAGAGCACCTGGATGTTCCACAGCAGTACTGGCAAAATATTCTGTGGACAGATGAAACCAAAGTTGAGTTGTTTGGAAGAAACACACAACACTATGTGTGGGGAAAAAGAGGCATAGCACACCAACATCAAAACCTCATCCCAACTGTGAAGTATGGTGGTGGGGGCATCATGGTTTGGGGCTGCTTTGCGGCATCAGGGCCTGGACGGATTGCTATCATCCAAAAAAAATATGAATTCCCAAGTTTATCAAAAAAATTTGCAGGAGAACTTAAGGCCATCTGTCCACCAGCTGAATCTCAACAGAAGATGGGTGTTGCAACAGGACAACGACCCAAAGCATAGAAGTAAATCAACAACAGAATGGCTTAAACAGAAGAAAATACGCCTTCTTGAGTGGCCCAGTCAGAGTCCTGACCTCAACCCGATTGAGATGCTGTGGCATGACCTCAAGAAAGCGATTCACACCAGACATCCCAAGAATATTGCTGAACTGAAACTGTTCTGTAAAGAGGAATGATGAAGAATTACTCCTGACTGTTGTGCACGTCTGATCTGCAACTACAGGAAACGTTTGGTTGAAGTTATTGCTGCCAAAGGAGGTTCAACCAGTTATTAAATCCAAGGGTTCACATACTTTTTCCATCTGCACTGTGAATGTTTACATGTTGTGTTCAATAAAAACATGGTAACATTTAATTCTTTGTGTGTTATTAGTTTAAGCAGACTGTGATTGTCTATTGTTGTGACTTAGATGAAGATCAGATCACATTTTATGACCAATTTGTGCAGAAATCCATATAATTCCAAAGGGTTCACATACTTTTTCTTGCAACTGTAATTGCATTAATGAGAAATAGAACAGGTGTTCCTAATAATTCTTTAGGTGAGTGTATATATTTATATATATTTGATTATATAATATATTTCCTGCTTCCTTTTCTGCAACCAACAAGGCGGTTCCCCCTAGCGGTAGGTGCTCAACTGCACATTGCCAGTGTCCGTGTTTTGGGGATCCGTGGATCCGCAAAACACAAACAGACGTGTGAGTGTATCATAAGGTGTGGTGTTGATTTACCAGCCTGTTATTAGGAATTTGCAGCTACATACACATATACGGTAGCATTCAAAGATATTCTTAAGGACACTGGGTCCCACTGGTGATAAGGAGTGGGACACTGCATCAGCCACACCTCCAATGCAGACTGGTAACAAAATGATAATGGGGGTTAATCAGCACATCCCAGTGCGCAGGTGCACCTTGCCATGGCTGGAAGCACAAAAGAAAAAACAATGTGACAGCGCTCTGCAAACACAAATAATAAAGTAAATGCAGGGGTGGGATTCAGATTTTTAAGAACATGTTCCCTACTCAACGGCAAATAAGCGGTATCAAGATACATGTTTACATATACATACACCATATATATGCAACACACATACACATACAGTCAGGTCCATAAATATTGGGACATCGACACAATTCTACAATTTTTGGCTCTATACACCACCACAATGGATTTGAAATGAAACGAACAAGATGTGCTTTAACTGCAGACTGTCAGCTTTAATTTGAGGGTATTTACATCCATATCAGGTGAACGGTGCAGGAATTACAACAGTTTCCATATGTGCCTCCCACTTGTTAAGGGACCAAAAGTAATAGGACAGAATAATAATCATAAATCAAACTTTCACTTTTTAATACTTGGTTGCAAATCCTTTGCAGTCAATTACAGCCTGAAGTCTGGAACGCATAGACATCACCAGACGCTGGGTTTCATCCCTGGTGATGCTCTGCCAGGCCTCTACTGCAACTTTCTTCAGTTCCTGCTTGTCCTTGGGGCATTTTCCCTTCAGTTTTGTCTTCAGCAAGTGAAATGCATGCTCAATCGGATTCAGGTCAGGTGATTGACTTGGCCATTACATAATATTCCACTTCTTTCCCTTAAAAAACTCTTTGGTTGCTTTTGCAGTATGCTTTGGGTCATTGTCCATCTGCACTGTGAAGCGTCGTCCAATAAGTTCTGAAGCATTTGGCTGAATATGAGCAGATAATATTGCCCGAAACACTTCAGAATTCATCCTGCTGCTTTTGTCAGCAGTCACATCATCAATAAATACAAGAGAACCAGTTCCATTGGCAGCCATACATGCCCACGCCATGACACTACCACCACCATGCTTCACTGATGAGGTGGTATGCTTAGGATCATGAGCAGTTCCTTTCCTTCTCCATACTCTTCTCTTCCCATCACTCTGGTACAAGTTGATCTTGGTCTCTTCTGTCCATAGGATGTTGTTCCAGAACTGTGAAGGCTTTTTTAGATGTCGTTTGGCAAACTCTAATCTGGCCTTCCTGTTTTTGAGGCTCACCAATGGTTTACATCTTGTGGTGAACCCTCTGTATTCACTCTGGTGAAGTCTTCTCTTGATTGTTGACTTTGACACACATACACCTACCTCCTGGGGAGTGTTCATGATCTGGCCAACTGTTGTAAAGGGTGCTTTCTTCACCAGGGAAATAATTCTTCGGTCATCCACGACAGTTGTTTTCCGTGGTCTTCCGGGTCTTTTGGTGTTGCTGAGCTCACCGGTGCGTTCCTTCTTTTTAAGAATGTTCCAAACAGTTGTTTTGGCCAGGCCTAATGTTTTTGCTATCCCTCTGATGGGTTTGTTGTGTTTTTTCAGCCTAATGATGGCTTGCTTCACTAATAGTGACAGCTCTTTGGATCTCATCTTGAGAGCAACAGATTCCAAATGCAAATAGCACACGTGAAATGAACTCTGGACCTTTGATCTACTCATTGTAATTGGAATAATGAGGGAATAACACACACCTGGCCATGGAACAGCTGAGAAGCCAATTGTCCTATTACTTTTGGTCCCTTCACAAGTGGGAGGCACATATGCAAACTGTTGTAATTCTTGCACCGTTCATCTAATTTGGATGTAAATACCCTCAAATTAAAGCTGACAGTCTGCAGTTAAAGCACATCTTGTTTGTTTCATTTCAAATCCATTGTGGTGGTGTAAAGAGCCAAAAATGTTAGAATTGTGTTGATGTCCAAATATTTATGGATCTGACTGTAAATACCCCATGTATACACTACACACACATACCACAAAACTTTTAAAAAGCCTAAGGAGCTAAACTATCAATGTTGAATTTTTTTTTACAGCGCTGGCCCACACCTCTAACTCCTCCCAATGTCTATCTGTACATGTCCCAACCCTGCTTAGTCGGCATTGTGCCCCACACACAGTGCATAGTTATGCCAGATCTGGGATGGTTGAGAGGTATGCATACATAAACAGACTATATAGACACTACACTCACATAATCACATATACAATATACACCATACAATATATAAATGACCCCTACTACACTTACAGTAGATTTACCTACACCATATACATTTTATACACATTTGTACCTGGCACTAAAGACATTTGCATACACATTATATTCTGTGCTATCCAGAATACAGCACCACATAACTCTTATATCAAGTGACTTCTCCTCTGATGCAGACCTTCTCTTTCTTCATCTTCTCATTTGAGAGCAGACCGCCATGATAATTTTTCACTCATCTCTTGTCTCTGCAGTTTGACAAAAGACATCTTAGGTTCCTTCTTTTCCATCATGCTCATACCTTCTTAACATCTCACCTGCAACCTTCAATAATAATGTGCACTAGTTCAAAAATGCTCCCGTTCTGTGTGCCAGTACAAAACATTCCCTCAGTGCCCCCAGTTCAGCTAATGTCCCCATAGTGCCCCCATAATGTGTGCAAGTTTAAAACACCCCTATATAATGTGCATGGTAAATGCTCACATAGTGATCCTCTCCTCTTCCCCATAGTGCCCCCATAATGTGCCAGTATAAGATTCCCCCATAGTGTCCCACAGAATGTGCTAGTATAAATGCCCCTTCTTAGTGCCTCCATAGTGTGCCTATATCATATGCCCTGTGACAGGACCAGGGGGAAAGTGGTGGAAGGAGTCTACATTTCACCTAGGTTCCTGTCCTATACGTTCTAAAAAGCAGCCAGGGAATTGACAGCAAGGAAAACTAGGTTTTCTCTTTGCAAGGGTTTTGTTAAAAACCTGGTTAGAAGGGCCTGGCTGCTTGGAGCAGGGAGAGTTGGGTGGGTCCCTGCTCCAATTAGCCACTCCAGGTATTCAGGGTAACTGTGGCTAATCACCTTGGAACCTGAGTGTGCTATAAAAGGGCAAACAGCTCACTAGCTGATCTCTCTGCTCCTGGGAAGAACCCTTATGTGTGAGTAAAAACAACAGTGTGTTTTGTTGATGGAGCTGGGCACAAGGCTCAGTTTCATGTAGTTAGGGACTACTACCTGTCTAGAAGTAGTGGCCAGACGGCCAGGTATTTCATTTGTTTTGAACTGTTTTGTTTAATTCTTTTTCTGCAAAAGTCAATAAAACTGGCTGAGGCCAGTTGCACCATACTTGCTTGGACTGGACTGTGTTTTATGTGCCTATAGCGCCCGTCTATCCCAGGAGACGGCGGTCCCGTGAGCTAATCCCGCTACATATGGTGGAGGCTGCGCTGGCACAAAAATCCAGCAAGTTTTATGTCCTGGGTTAAGTCTGCTGTTCTGAAAAAAACAAACAGTGCAGATATGGAGGAAGTGCTGAAACAGCTGATCCAGGCTAACATACAGCTCCAAAAGGCGAATGCTAACCAGCAGGAAACCAATCGGTTGTTCATGGAGACTACGCAAGCTGGTTTCAGAGAACAGCAATCGCTTAATAAAAGTCTGGTGGAGCAGATAGCGGTGCTGGCTGAAAGGCCCCATGTCCAGGAGGAATCCATCTCTGTGGGGAGGAGAGTGCAAGCTTCCCTTCAAAAAATGGTAGCAGGGGATGATGTGGAGACCTACCTCACCATTTTTGAAAGAGCCGCTGAAAGAGAGAAACTCCCAGCCGAACAGTGGGTAGACACCCTTGCTCCTTTCCTGAGTGGGGAGCCACAGAAAGCCTACTATGATTTGAGTGAGCAGGATGCCAGACAGTACCCAAAACTGAAAGCAGAAATTCTCGCTCGCTTGGGTGTAACATCTGCGGTCAGAGCCCAGCGAGTGCACAACTGGACTTTCCAATTGGATAAACCAGCGAGGTCGCAAATGTATGATCTTTTTCACCTGGCTAAAAAATGGCTACAGCCAGAGGTATCTACAGCCACTCAGGTGGTAGAAAGAGTGGTCCTGGACCGGTTTGTTTGTGCTCTACCAGTTCGGATACAGCGCTGTGTGGGACAAGCGGACCCCAGGGATGTGGATCAGCTCGTCGCCCTAGTGGAGCGGTATCTGAACACCGAGGAGTATCTCCAAGACCTCTCTCCTACTTGGGCGGCCCCAGGGAGCCAGAAGTCTACTGATCGCGGTAAGACTGTTCCTAATCTAAAGGGGGCGAGGGAGGGCCGTAAAGTAGGAACTGAGACTGACCTATTAGCCAGACCTCTTAAGCCAGTTAGCCCTAGACAGCCTTGGGCGTTCAAAAACATTGTTTGCTGGCGATGTCAAGGACTGGGCCACGTGGCTGCCAACTGTCCTTTGGCTGAGCCTATGGAGTGTGACAGTGGGCGGAGGAGGTCATTGTTTGCGGGACCTGCCTACTCTGCCTTGCCGACCCCAGATATGGAGCGACAAACTTGCAGCTTGGTGATTGAAGGACACTCAGTTCAAGCTCTGTTGGACTCTGGTAGTCTAGTGACTCTTGTGCATGGCAGCCTGGTGGACACTAGGAAGCTGCAAAAGAGACAGATGGGGGTCATCTGCATACATGGGGATACAAAAGAGTACCCCACTGCTATAGTCTCTTTTGAAACCCCGTGCGGGAAAGTAACCCATGAAGTGGGGGTTGTAAACAGTCTGTTGCATACTGTCATTGTGGGGTGTGATTTTCCTCTGTTTTGGAAAATGTGGAATATGCTTGATAAGTGTTTAAGTGGGTCTGCTGTAGATCCCATTCCCCTGGCTGAGACTGAAAATGTGCAAACAGTAGGGGTGACCCAGAGTGAAACCGAGAATTTTCCCTTAGCAGTGCTTGCAGGTGATACTGATGATGTCCCGGAAATTGGTCTCCCTGACTTGCCAGTCTCCAATGATAACTTTGGGACAGCTCAACTCAGGGACCCAACATTAACCCATGCATGGCAAAGTGTGAAAGTAGTCAATGGGGTACCTCAAGATACTGGGGTAGAGAAAATATTTCCCCATTTTTCTATAGAGAATGAACTCTTATATAGAGTTGATGAGCAAAATGGGCAGGTTGTGGAGCAACTTGTGGTCCCAAAATCGCATCGCCAAAAGGTGATGGATCTAGCCCATTCACATGTGCTAGGAGGGCACTTGGCCTATGAAAAAACCAAAGACCGGATTTTGCAGAGGTTTTATTGGCCCGGGGTACATAAAGAGATAAAAGAATACTGTGATTCATGCCCAGAGTGTCAATTACACAACCCGGTAGCGACCTTTAGGAGTCCGTTAGTACCACTCCCGATTATTGAAACTCCCTTTGAGAGGATTGCAATGGATTTGGTGGGACCTCTTGTTAAGTCTGCCAGAGGTCACCAATACATTTTGGTTGTCCTTGATTATGCTACCCGCTATCCTGAAGCAATACCTCTAAGGAAAACCTCTGCAAAAGTGATAGCCAAGGAGTTGTTCCAGATGTTTACTAGAGTGGGCATACCTAAAGAAGTACTCACTGACCAGGGGACGCCCTTTATGTCAAAGGTTACAAAAGAGTTGTGTAAACTGTTGAAAATAACTCACTTGCGTACCTCAGTTTATCATCCCCAAACGGATGGATTAGTTGAAAGGTTCAACAAAACCTTAAAAGGGATGCTCAGAAAAGTGGTGGCACAGGATGGGAAAGACTGGGATTGTCTTTTACCATATCTTATGTTTTCTGTACGGGAGGTGCCTCAAGCATCTACCGGATTTTCTCCGTTCGAGCTAGTGTATGGTCGGCACCCTCGGGGTCTTTTGGATATTGCCAAAGAGACCTGGGAGAGTGAGGCTACACCCTACAAAAGTGTGATTGAACACTTGTCCCAAATGCAGGAAAGGATTGGAAAAGTAATGCCCATTGTAAAAGAACACTTGCTGCAGGCCCAGGAGAGTCAGTCCCGGGTTTACAACAGGTCGGCTAAAGTAAGAAACTTCAACCCTGGGGATAGGGTATTAATCCTTGTCCCCACAGTAGAAAGTAAATTTTTGGCCAAATGGCAAGGACCTTATGAAATAGTTGAGAAGGTCGGAGAGGTGAATTACCGGGTTCACCAACCAGGTAGACGTAAGCCCTACCAAATTTATCATGTGAACCTGATCAAACCCTGGAAGGACCGAGAGGTGTTAGCAGCTTACAGCAGTGGGAAAAAGGAATGTAGCTTTGAGATACCAGAGGTAAAAATTGCAGACACTTTGTCAGGATCTCAAACCCAAGAGGCAAAGGAGTTTGTAATAAAAAATAAAGATGTATTTTCTGAGCTACCTGGTCGAACAGATATAATTGAACATGATATTGTAACCGAACCAGGGGTCAGAGTCAACCAAAAGCCTTATAGAATACCTGAGGCTAGACGTAAAGCTGTCTCCCAAGAAGTCCAAACAATGCTTCAGTTAGGGGTTATAGAGGAATCCCATAGTGACTGGTCTAGTCCTATAGTCTTGGTTCCCAAACCTGATGGCACCATACGTTTCTGTAATGACTTCAGGAAACTGAACACTGTCTCAAAGTTTGATGCTTACCCAATGCCTCGAGTGGATGAGCTGATTGATAGGCTTGGTAATGCTAGGTTCTTTACCACATTAGATCTTACAAAAGGTTACTGGCAAGTACCGTTGACTGAGGGGGCCAAAGAAAAAACTGCTTTTAGTGTCCCTGATGGCCATTTTCAGTATGTAGTCCTTCCCTTTGGTTTGCATGGGGCCCCGGCCACATTTCAGAGGATGATGGACAAAATTTTAAGACCACATCGTAGATACGCAGCTGCCTATTTAGATGATGTGATAATCCATAGCACGGATTGGCAAAGTCATCTACCCAGGGTAGAAGCCGTCCTGAATTCTATTAGGGAAGCAGGGTTAACAGCGAATCCAAAAAAATGTGCCATTGGGCAAGAAGAGGCAAAGTACTTGGGGTACATGATTGGGCGAGGAGTTATAAAACCTCAAATAAACAAAGTGGAAGCCATCCAGAGCTGGCCAAGGCCTTTGAACAAAAAACAAGTCAGAGCATTCCTAGGTTTAACTGGTTATTATAGGCGTTTTATTGAAAATTTTGCCAGCATTGCGAGCCCTTTAACAGACCTTACAAAAGGGAAGGATTCAACCATGGTCAAATGGACCACGGAAGCGGAACAGGCCTTTCAGAACCTGAAGCAGGCTCTATGTGCCCACCCAGTGTTAGTCACACCAGATTTTAAAAAGGAGTTCATTGTGCAAACAGATGCCTCGGATGTTGGTATAGGGGCTGTGTTGTCGCAAGTAAGGGCTGGGGAAGAGCATCCTGTAGTATACCTGAGTAAAAAGTTAAATGAACATGAAAAGAAATACTCCATTGTAGAAAAGGAGTGTTTGGCAGTTAAGTGGGCCATAGAAGCTCTCAGGTATTATTTGGTAGGGAGAACATTCAAACTGGTAACTGACCATGCCCCCCTTAAATGGATGTGCCAAAACCGTGAGAAAAACAGGCGAGTGACCCGATGGTTCATGTCTCTTCAAGATTATAGTTTTACAGTTGAACATAGGCCCGGGCGTCAGCTTGGAAACGCAGATGCCCTGTCCAGGATGTACTGTTTAAGGGCACAGAGTGTTCCTACCCCAAGGTCGAAACAGGGGGGGAGGATATGTGACAGGACCAGGGGGAAAGTGGTGGAAGGAGTCTACATTTCACCTAGGTTCCTGTCCTATACGTTCTAAAAAGCAGCCAGGGAATTGACAGCAAGGAAAACTAGGTTTTCTCTTTGCAAGGGTTTTGTTAAAAACCTGGTTAGAAGGGCCTGGCTGCTTGGAGCAGGGAGAGTTGGGTGGGTCCCTGCTCCAATTAGCCACTCCAGGTATTCAGGGTAACTGTGGCTAATCACCTTGGAACCTGAGTGTGCTATAAAAGGGCAAACAGCTCACTAGCTGATCTCTCTGCTCCTGGGAAGAACCCTTATGTGTGAGTAAAAACAACAGTGTGTTTTGTTGATGGAGCTGGGCACAAGGCTCAGTTTCATGTAGTTAGGGACTACTACCTGTCTAGAAGTAGTGGCCAGACGGCCAGGTATTTCATTTGTTTTGAACTGTTTTGTTTAATTCTTTTTCTGCAAAAGTCAATAAAACTGGCTGAGGCCAGTTGCACCATACTTGCTTGGACTGGACTGTGTTTTATGTGCCTATAGCGCCCGTCTATCCCAGGAGACGGCGTTCCCTTGAGCTAATCCCGCTACAGCCCCCATAGTGTTCTTCCTCCCCTCCAACACCATAGTCTCCCCATAATGTGCCAGTATAAGATGCCCCCATAGTGTTCCCTATGTGCTAGCAATGCCCCCAGTAGATGCCCACATGTGCTAGCAATGCCCCCAGTAGATGCTCCCATAGTGTCCACATGTGCCAGCGATGTCCCCAGTAGATGCTCCCCAGTAGATACCACATATAATGACCCTATTGATAGAAAGGGCCTACTAATGGACTGTGTTTACAGCCCTTATGCTGCTGAATAATACAGCCAGCTAGGTACACAGTACATTATAATCATACACAAAATGTAAATCCTACCCCAACGCGTTTCCCCACACTGTGGGATCATCAGGGGGTAGGTATATCAGAGATGTCTAAAATCCATCTAGTGGTGTCATAGTGACATATATAGTGCACTTGTTGTGGATATCCAGTGAATGCTATAATTTCTCATTTTGGATATGCGTCCACCTTATAGTGTAGTGCACTTATTGTGGATGCACAATGTCTTAACATCCACCATTACATAATCCTATTAGATATAGAAAAGATATTAAGGGGGCTACAGCATTGGTACTGCATAAAAATAAACTATTAGATACAGGCGTATACACAGGGCTTTTTTTCTCAGAGAAAAGGTGGTGGAACTCACCCCCCCCTCCCCTGTCCACGCCCCTACCCACTCCTAGGACCGCCCCTAAAACCTCCCCTGTAGAGAACAGGGATGCAAGTAAAATTGCCAGTGACGGTCGTGACAGCCAGGCTGCCGCCGCCCTAGTCCGCGCATGGGCAGCGCAGCCTGGCCTGGCCCCTTCCTTCCCTCCCAGTATAAAATGCCCCTATACAGAGCCCCTATATAAAATACCCCTTATTTTTAGCCTCTGTAGATGTCCCTATAGTGACACCCAATAATGTGCCAGTAATAAGTGCCCCAATAGATGCTTCCCAATCATGTACCAGTAAGATGTGCCCCATATCATGTGCCAGTAAGATGTGCCCCCATAGATGCCCCCCAATCATGTGCCAGTAATAAGAGCCCCCCACCATCATGTGCCAGTAGCCTGAGTTCCCCCCTAACAAGTGCCAGTAGCCCCCCTATCAAGTGCCAGTAGCCTCCTATTATGTGCCAGTAGCCCCCCTTATGTGCCAGTAGCCCCCCTTATCCCTTATGTTCCAGTAGCCCCCCTTATGTGCCAGTAGCCCCCCTTATGTGCCAGCAGCCCCCCTTATGTCTGTTCCAGCCCAGCAGCCCCCCTTATGTCTGTGCCAGCAGCCCCACTTATGTGCCAGTAGCCCCCCTTATGTGCCAGCAGTCCCCCTTATGTCTGTGCCAGCAGCCCCCCTTATGTCTGTGCCAGCAGCCCCCCTTATGTGCCAGCAGCCCCCTTATGTGCCAGTAGCCAGTATCCCCCATTATGTGCCAGCAGCCCCCCTTATGTGCCAGTAGCCAGTATCCCCCATTATGTGCCAGCAGCCCCCCTTATGTCTGTGCCAGCCCAGCAGCCCCCCTTATGTCTGTGCCAGCCCAGCAGCCCCCCTTATGTGCCAGGATTGTCATTTTTACATATAAAAAAATAATAATAAACTTATACTTAATTACCTCCTCCAGGATGCGATGCAGAC
Source organism: Bufo bufo (assembly GCF_905171765.1). Lineage (NCBI taxonomy): Eukaryota > Metazoa > Chordata > Amphibia > Anura > Bufonidae > Bufo > Bufo bufo. The sequence goes on along the minus strand of NC_053390.1, from coordinate 562,017,176 downwards.
CTCTTCCGGCCTATGTCCCTCGCTGGCTCAGGCGGCGCGATAACATCATCGCGCCGCCTGCACCGGCCTCTGATAGGCTGGCGGCCTAGTGCTGGCAGCCTATCAGAGGAACAGGGAGGGGACACACCTCTCCCTGCCCTGCCGCATTACAGACATTTCTATTGCCGTCCTGAGGACGGCGATACAGATTAGATGACTTTGGAGATGAGTGAGCGCTTCCACAATGAAAGCGCAGCGCTCATCTCCTGCTGTGCCCTGCCGGCTCCCCCCTTCTGACAGCGCCCCGGGCGGCTCCCCGGCCCACCCACCCCAAGAAACAGCTCTGCAGTAACTAAAGGGGGGCGGGGCGAGTCGGCAGAAAATAGGTGGCGGAACGCCATTCCGGGGTGTTCCGCCAGAAAAAAGGCCAGCGTATACAATTACAGGCCAAAAGTCAGTTTTGCTGGGCTCCCGTGTAAACACCTGTGGAGAGAAAGTACGTATAATGTAGAACAGGAGATGTATCACGGCTGCAACCTCCACCAAACTCCCCGATAACAAAATGAAACTCACAGTCACAGGACCAGCTCCAAAAATCCCAAAATCTCTTAGATGGCCTCATAGAACAACCACTGTCTAGCCTGTAGAGGTTAGAAATTCATGGTCACCAGAAAACCAGGAGGGCTGATAGATGCTAGACATAGAGAAAGTATCACTACTCACGGTTAGTTGTCCATCTACTGATATGGTCGCCCCCTCTCTTTCAAAGGACCATGTGTTTCTATGCCTGGTGCCCCCTATAAATACCCACACTCATCTGATTCAAATTTCCCACCTGCGCTCACCTGGTGCGGATGCGCCTGCTTGATTCCACCCCTTCCGATCTGTGGATACGTCCACTTCCGGTCGGTGGAACGCAAGACGGCGCTCCGCCCTGGCCGTGCTGATTCCTACATGCGCTTCCTGTACATGGAGCGCAGTGGAACGCAGAGCGCATTCAGTAGAGCCTACACACTTCCGGTCACATGCTATAGGTTACTTGAGACGCAGTGGAACGCAACTGGCAGGTAGAATGCGCTCAGAACGATCCCTATGAGCCAGATCGGTCCCCCATATATCGGAATCGTACAGGAGAGTATCAGAAACTGACATGAAGACCTCGATCAGTCAAATCAGCACAATGGGAAAGAGATGTATATAAACATATAAATAAGATCTAATTAACAGATGAGGTGTTTGTGGTTCATGACACCCAGATACAGTATTGTTCATCACAGCCCATACATGATAACAGGGGTGTGTTATATAGTCCAAAGAGAAGATAGTACTCAATGATTTATGATATTCTTAAGTTCGGATGCTTCCCGCATCCTGCCCAGTTAAGGAACCCAAATTGATTATTCCTCGCCCAGCAGTTCCAGTAAAGGGAATAAGACAAGCATAACAGCGGCAGAAAGAAGACAAGAGGAAAAGAGGAAAAATGGGGGAATGATGGGGGAAGGGAGAAGGGGAGGGGCATCAGTTATATTCCTCATATCAGTTAGAGAAAAGTGCACTATATATGTCACTATGACACCACTAGATGGATTTTAGACATCTCTGATATACCTACCCCCTGATGATCCCACAGTGTGGGGAAACGCGTCGGGTTAGGATTTACATTTTGTGTACGATTATAATGTACTGTGTACCTAGCTGGCTGTATTATTCAGCAGCATAAGGGCTGTATACACAGTCCATTAGTAGGCCCTTTCTATCAATAGGGTCATTATATGTGGTATTGTTGTCGTTGATTTTTTATGTCCTTCTTTTTGTATCTGCCCACCTTTTTAGCACAAATTTTTATTTACTCTCCACCCTCTCAGGATCACTGTATCAGGGTTAAGTAAGGGTTAGATTAGCCTAGGTTCGAGGACAGGGAGTCCCCACCATCAGGGGTTGTCCCTGGGCTGAGCAAGATTAGGGTGAGACGATAGGGACTGTTTTCCCTCATCCCCTATATACCTTGCATGTGTTTTGTGTGGCAAACTATCTGAGTGTATTCTCAGTAAGTATCGTCCGAAAAGAACTTGATAATTTTTTAAGGAGTATAATTAAAATGTATGAATTTTAATGGGTTAAATAATTGCTGGAAGTCGTTTGTTTACACTAGACCCTTGGAGATCTTGTTATATTGAATTGCTGGTTTGAAATACTTTTGTTATGGTTATGGCCAGTTTCCTTTCAGGAACTATTTTTACTCAGATAGGGAGATTCCAGGACTAGGCACTACAGCTACTTGCAAACAAGTCTTTAGTGATCTCTACAATGACTATAAGGACAATATAAAATCATGGTGGGAGGTGAGATCCTTTGAAAGTTACCTGGAACATAAGATAGTCCCTAGGGGACTACCCGTGCGGGTAAGACCCGCAGCAAGGATCTCCTCCCCCACACTGGTTGCAAAGTGGGGAGAGGAACTCACCCGTTGTTCTCTCACTTTGATGGGGATGTTATTAGAAGAAGAAAAACAACTGTTTGAGAAAACTACCACTAAATCACAAATTTAGATAGTTGCAACCTTAAAACTTAGAGACGACCCAGACTTTGCCCGACGTGAGACATAGAAACATAGAAACATAGAATGTGTCGGCAGATAAGAACCATTTGGCCCATCTAGTCTGCCCAATATATCTGAATACTATGGATAGCCCCTGGCTCTATCTTATATGAAGGATAGCCATATGCCTATCCCATGCACGCTTAAACCCCTTCACTGTATTTGCAGCTACCACTTCTGCAGGAAGGCTATTCCATGCATCCACTACTCTCTCAGTAAAGTAATACTTCCTTATATTACTTTTAAACCTTTGCCCCTCTAATTTAAAACTGTGTCCTCTTGTGGTAGTTTTTCTTCTTTTAAATATGCTCTCCTCCTTTACCGAGTTGATTCTCTTTATGTATTTAAAAGTTTCTATCATATCCCCTCTGTCTCTTCTTTCTTCCAAGCTATACATGTTAAGGTCCTTTAACCTTTCCTGGTAAGTTTTATCCTGCAATCCATGTACTAGTTTAGTAGCTCTTCTCTGAACTCTCTCTAGAGTATCTATATCCTTCTGGAGATATGGCCTCCAGTACTGCGCACAATACTCCAAGTGAGGTCTCACCAGTGTTCTGTACAGCGGCATAAGCACTTCACTCTTTCTACTGCTTATACCTCTCCCTATACATCCAAGCATTCTGCTGGCATTTCGTGCTGCCCTATTACATTGTCTTCCCACCTTTAAGTCTTCTGAAATAATTACTCCTAAATCCCTTTCCTCAGATACTGAGGTCAGGACTGTGTCAAATATTCTATATTCTGCCCTTGGGTTTTTACGCCCCAGGTGCATTATATTGCACTTATCCACATTAAATTTCAGTTGCCAGAGTTCTGACCATTCTTCTAGTTTTCCTAAATCCTTTTCCATTTGGCGTTTCCCTCCAGGAACATCAACCCTGTTACATATCTTTGTGTCATCAGCAAAAAAACTTATGAAGATATTAAACAAAATTGGTCCCAGTACAGATCCCTGTGGAACCCCACTGGTAACATGACCTTGTTTTGAATGTTCTCCATTGACTACAACCCTCTGTCTGTCACTCAGCCACTGCCTAATCCACTCAACAATATGGGGGTCCATGCTCAATGACTGCAGTTTATTGATAAATCTTCTATGTGGGACAGTGTCAAAAGCCTTACTAAAATCTAGATATGCGATGTCTACTGCACCTCCACCGTCTATTATTTTAGTCATCCAGTCAAAAAAATCTATAAGATTTGTTTGACATGATCTCCCTGCAGTAAACCCATGTTGTTTTTCATCTTGCAATCCATGGGATTTTAGATGTTCCACAATCCTATCCTTTAATAGGGTTTCCATTAATTTGCCTACTATTGATGTCAGACTCACTGGTCTATAGTTGCTCAATTCCTCCCTTCTACCTTTCTTGTGAATGGGCACGACATTTGCCAATTTCCAATCTTCCGGGACGACTCCTGTTACTAATGATTGGTTAAATAAATCTGTTAGCGGTTTTGCCAGCTCACCACTAAGCTCTTTTAATAATTTTGGGTATATCTCATCAGGCCCCTGTGACTTATTTGTCTTCACCTTAGACAGCAAACTTAGAACATCTTCCTCTGTAAAGATACATGCATTAAATGATTTATTAGTCATCCTTTCTAGTGGAGGTCCTTCTCCTTTTTCTTTTGTAAAAACTGAACAGAAGTATTCATTAAGGCAGTCGGCTAGCCCTTTATTCTCTTCTACATACCTTCCGTCCTTTGTTTTTAATTTAGTTATTACTTGTTTTAATTTCCTTTTTTCATTTATATATCTGAAGAATGTCTTATCCCCTTTTTTCATAGACTGAGCTAGTTTTTCTTCTGCCTGCGCTTTAGAAGTTCTTATAACTTGCTTGGCCTCTCTCTGCCTAATCTTGTAGATTTCCTTATCTTCATTGCTCTGGGTTTTTTTATAATTACAAAATGCTAGCTTTTTATTTTTAATGATTTGGGCCACTTCTGCTGAGTACCACAGTGGTCTCTTCCTTTTTTTGCTTTTACTGACAAGTCTAATGCAATTTTCTGTTGCCTTCAATAAGGCACCTTTTAAGTAGTCCCATTTCTCCTGGACTCCATGTAATCCGTTCCAGTCTGATAAGGACTCATTTATGACTAATTTCATTTTTGAAAAGTCTGTTTTTCTAAAATCTAAAACTTTTGTTTTTGTGTGGTGGGACTCTTTCACAGTTCTTATATTAAACCACACTGACTGGTGATCACTAGATCCCAAGGTTTCGCCTACAATGACATCATATACCGAATCCCCATTTGTGAATACCAAATCCAAAATGGCCTCCCTCCGGGTTGGCTCCTCAACCACTTGTTGTAGAGATAACCCCAGTAGGGAATTTAGAATATCTGTACTCCTGGTAGAACTTGCTATTTTGGTTTTCCAGTTTATATCTGGAAGATTGAAATCTCCCATAATGATAACTTCTCCTTTCATTGTCATTTTAGCTATTTCTTCAACTAGTAGATCATCTAGTTCTTTAACTTGACCAGGTGGTCTATATATCACACCTACACGAGTTACTGCATGGTTAGCAAACTGCAACGTAACCCAAACTGACTCTATGTTGGCCTCATCAACTTGTATTAGGTTAGATTTAATGCTATCTTTCACATACAGGGCCACTCCTCCTCCTTTCTTGCCTTCTCTGTCTCTTCTGTATAAAGAGTACCCTGGTATGGTTATGTCCCAGTCATTTCTTTCATTAAACCATGTCTCCGTAACAGCCACTAAATCTACATTCTCAGATGCCATTATTGACCCAAGTTCATTGATTTTTTTACCTAAACTGCGAGCATTTGTAGACAGGACTCTGAGCTTATCATTTCTTAACCTCTGTGCTTCTGACCTGTTTCGGGGCGCAATTGGACTCTTTTATTTTCACTCTTTTGCCCACCCTTCCTAGTTTAAATACTCTTCCGCAAATTCTTGGAGTTGTTCACTAAGTACATTTGTTCCTTTGAGAGAAAGATGCAAACCATCTTTTTTGTACAGTTCCTTTCTATTCCAAGTAGAGCTATCATGAGAAACAAAGCCAAATCCTTGCTCTTGACACCATTTACCAAGCCATATGTTGAACTCCTTTATGCGCCTCTGCCTATCATTCCGAACATTATGCACAGGCAGAACTTCAGAAAATGAAATGGTGGATGCAAAATCCTGTACGTCATTACCAAGTGTGATAAAAGATTTTTTCACCTCTGACACTTCATTGCAAGCCAGGTCATTTGTCCCTAGATGGACAAGAACATCCACGTCCCCTTCCTGCTTTGCTTGCTTAACAATATTAATAATACGTCTTCTATCTCTTCTAGCAGTAGCCCCAGGGAGACATCTCACAAAACCATTTTCTTTAAGCTCCACACTTCTTATGTTTGAATCACCCAGCAACAGCTGCTTCCTTTGAGACTTCACTTTATCTTTTTTGTTGCATACATTAGACATAGGAGTCGATGGTTTTTCACCCTCTGTGCTTGAGTCCATATCCATGTTGTCCTTACATTCTGAGAGTGCTGCAAATGAATTATGGAGAACCACCGACTGTGGGACATGTCTTCTATCCACCACTCTAAGTCTTCCAGAACCTACATTAACCCATCTGCCATTTCTGGGGGTCCTCTGTGGCAGTGGCATTGCAGCAGTCCTAGCTGGAGTTTGTTTAACAGATAATTTAAATATTTCAGATTTCAAAAATTCAATTTCCAGCTGCAGTAAGGAGAACTGTCTACAGATCTGACAGCATCCGAATCTCCAAAGAGTGGAACGTGAAATAAATGCACAACAATTCCTGCACTGAACCAAGTCTGCCGTTTTAAGAGGAGAAAAAAAAAAAAAATTGTAAATTTAAATCAAACAAATCTTACCTTTTTTTTTTTGTATTGTTTCCACCTTCCAGCCTACCTCCTGACTATCTCCTGCAATATCTCTTTACTGTACTTAATGTAGTACTTGAAGGTAGTACTTGCAGACTACCTTACAGACCTCCGTCGAGATCTCAACGAGTTTAGGGAAAATCAAGCATATAGTCAGTTCCAAGAAACTGTTGCCGGATCCGAGTTTTCGACCTCTGACGTCGATTCCTCGGATACAGACTCCTACCCTAGACCATATGGAGGTCGATCTAAGAGAGGTTCTTTTGGATCAAGAAGACAGGGGGGAAGAAGATGGCAGAGGGACCGGCATGGGGGGAGAGGGGGGTTGGCACGTGGAACAGGTTATGCCAATGCCTATATATGCCAATACTCAATATGGATCCCGACTGTATCTTGGCCAGCATCGATGTAGAGTCGCTCTATAGCTCCATCCCCCATCAATATGGTCTTATTGCTGTGGAATACTTTTTGAAGGCAAGAGGTATGCAATATGCAGCAACATAATATCTTTATTCTACAGTTATTGGAATTTACCCTGATACATAATTTTTTTCTTTTTAATGCACCCCCAGCTCAGGATGACGGCTATGGGCAGCCCCTGTGCCGCCACGTATGCCAACCTCCTCCTGGGCTGGTGGGAGACCACGCATGTATTCCCCGACCGACCGGTATGGTGGGCTGAAAACGCCATTTTTTGGACACAATATATTGACAACATCTTTTTGGTATGGAAAGGCGGGCCGGGAGAGATGAAAAGGTTTATTGTTGGACTTAACGATAACGAGATCGGCCTTCGCTTTACTCACGAGTCAGATCCATGTACAATCACGTTCTTGGATATTCGAGTAACTAAGGAGGAAGACTCGTGACACAAATTCCTTGCTCCACTGGAAGAGCCACCACCCGACCCCCCTTAAACGGGGTATCCCAAGGGGTCAATACCTCCGAATGAGAAGAAACTGCTCGGAGGGTGGTGCCTTTTTCAGTGAGGCAAGGAAACTTCAGGACAGGTTCAGGGGAAGGGGGTATCCACAGACGGTCTTAAATGAGGCCTTCAAAAATGCACAACAGAAAAATCGTGTAGACCTCCTGGTCCCCAAAACCAGGACCATAAACAAACACCAACCACTGCGTATCATTTCCAACTTTGACGTAGCTAATCATGAAGTTATGACTGTCCTGAAGAGATATTGGCCTATATTACGGATGGACTCTGACCTATCTGACATTCTTACGGAACGTCCCTCAGTAACTTACCGTAGAGGGAGGAGTATAAAAGACCGTCTTGTCCACAGCCATTTTACATCTCTGGCAAAGAAAGGGACATGGTTAGACAGTAAACCGATAGGCGTTTTCCGATGGGGCTCTTGTAAAGCATGTGAATACCTCTCGACCGCCAAGACCATCATGTGTTCCGTAACTAAGCAGATGTTTAGGGTCAGGGATTTTGTCAATTATAGAAGCAAGGGGGCCAAATATGTCTGCCAGTGTCCTTGCCCTATGTACTATATAGGCAAAACAGAGAACTCAGGAGAAGGGTCTGTGAACACGTGAACGACATTGTCAAGAAAAATGTCACAGCTGTGGCTTCACATATCAATGAATGTCATGGGGAGACCTTAAGTGTTTGAGATTCTTAGTCCTCGAATTGATACCACCATCGCCCCATGGGGGCGACTGGGACAGGAAGATCCTTCAGAAGGAATGTGAATGGATCCATCGTTTCCGGTCCCAGTCTCCCCTCCGAATAAACGAGAGACTAATGTTCTCCTGTTTTCTCTAATTGATATGAGGAATATAACTGATGCCCCTCCCCTTCTCCCTTCCCCATCATTCTCCCATTTTTCCTCTTTTCCTCTTGTCTTCTTTCTGCCGCTGTTATGCCTGTCTTATTCCCTTTACTGGAACCGCTGGGCCGGGAATAATCAATTTGGGTTCCTTAACTGACCAGGATGCGGGAAGCATCCGAACTTAAGAATATCATAAGTGATTGAGTAATATACTCTCTTTGGACTATATAACACACCCCTGTTATCATGTATGGGCTGTGATGGACGATACTGTATCTGGGTGTCATGGACCACAAACACCTCATTTGTTAATTAGATCTTATTTATATGTTTATATACATCTCTTTCCCATTGTGTTGATTTGACTGATCGAGGTCTTCATGTCAGTTTCTGATACTCTCCTGTACGATTCCGATATATGGGGGACTGATTTGACTCATAGGGATAGTTCTGTGCGCATTCTACCTGCCAGTTGCGTTCCACTGCGTCTCAAGGACCTATAGCATGTGACCGGAAGTGTGTAGGCTCTACCGGATGCGCTATGCGTTCCACTGCGCTCCATGTAAAGGAAGCGCATGTAGGAATCAGCACGGCCAGGGCGGAGCGCCGTCTTGCGTTCCACCGACCGGAAGTGGACGTATCCACAGACCGGAAGGGGTGGAATCAAGCGGGCGCATCCGCACCAGGTGAGCGCAGGTGGGAAATTTGAATCAGATGAGTGTGGGTATTTATAGGGGGCACCAGGCATAGAAACACATGGTCCTTTGAAAGAGAGGGGGCGACCATATCAGTAGATGGACAACTAACCGTGAGTAGTGATACTTTCTCTATATCTAGCATCTATCAGCCCTCCTGGTTTTCTGGTGACCATGAATTTCTAACCTCTACAGGCTAGGCAATGGTTGTTTTATGAAGCCATCTAAGAGATTTTTGGATTTTTGGAGCTGGTCCTGTGACTGTGAGTTTCATTTTGTTATCGGGGAGTTTGGTGGAGGTTGCAGCCTCGATACATCTCTTGTTCTACATTAAATGTTCTTTCTCTCCACAGGTGTTTACATGGGATCCCAGCAAAACTGACTTTTGGCCTCAGTGCACGCCTCGTGCGATCTGCCTGTATATGTATACGCCTGTATCTAATAGTTTCTTTTTATGCAGTATTAAGCTGTAGCCCCCTTAATATCTTTTCTATATCTGATAGGATTATGTAATGGTGGATGTTAAGACACTACAATATAAGGTGGATGCATATCCAAAATTAGAAATTATAGCATTCACTGGATATCCACAACAAGTGCACTATATATGTCACTATGACACCACTAGATGGATTTTAGACATCTCTGATATACCTACCCCCTGATGATGCCACAGTGTGGGGGAAACGTGTTGGGCTAGGACTTACGTTTTGTGTACGATTATAATGTACTGTGTACCTAGCTGGCTGTATTATTCAGCAGCATAAGGGCTGTATACACAGTCCATTAGTAGGCCCTTTCTATCAATAGGGTCATTATATGTGGTATTGTTGTCGTTGATTTTTTTATGTCCTTTTTGTATCTGCCCACCTTTTTAGCACAATTTTTTTTTTTTACTCTCCACCCTCTCATGATCACTGTATCAGGGTTAAGTAAGGGTTAGATTAGCCTAGGTTCGAGGACAGGGAGTCCCCACCATCAGGGGTTGTCCCTGGGCTGAGCAAGATTAGGGTGAGACGATAGGGACTGTTTTTCCTCATCCCCTATATACCTTGCATGTGCTTTGTGTGGCAAATTATCTGAGTGTATTCTCAGTAAGTATCGTCCGAAATGAACTTGATAATTTTTGAAGGAGTATAATTAAAATGTATGAATTTTAATGGTTAAATAATTGCTGGAAGTCGGTTGCTTAGGAGTGCTGGCTGGCTTGGCCTCATGGGTGCTGACAGGCTTGGCCTCAGGTGTGCTGACAGGCTTGGCCTCAGGGGTGCTGACAGGCTTGGCCTCAGGGGTGCTGACAGGCTTGGCCTCAGGGGTGCTGGCTGGCTTGGCCTCAGGGGTGCTGGCTGGCTTGTCCTCAGGGATGCTGGCTGGCTTGGCCTCAGGGGTGCTGGCTGGCTTGGCCTCAGGGGTGCTGGCTGGCTAGGCCTCAGGGGTGCTGGCTGGCTTGGCCGGCCAGAAGGAGTGTGGGAGACTGGGAGGCCTTTTACCTCCAAGCTGCTACCTCAGGTCAGACCACCAATCAGACCCCCAATGTTAATCAGACCTCAGCTAACAGCCCCAATAAGATCCCCAATGTTAATAAGACCCCAATAAGACCCCAAATAACACCTCAGCTCAGACCCCAATATGAATGACCCCCAATCAGACCTCAGATAAGAGCCCCATGCCTCATAGCAGTCCCCAGTAGCCTCATAGCAGCCCCCAGTAGCCTCTCCACCAGCCCCCAGTGCCTCTCCATCAGCCCCCAGTGCCTCTCCACCAGTCCCCAGTGCCTTTCCACAGCCCCCAGTGCCTTTCCACAGCCCCCAGTGCCTTTCCACAGCCCCCAGTGCCTCTCCATCAGCCCCCAGTGCCTCTCCATCAGCCCCCAGTGCCTCACCAGCCCTCAGTGTCTCTCACCATCCCCCAGTGCCTCTCCATCAGCCCCCAGTGCCCCCTCCCAGGTATTAAAATCATTGGTGGGCACTGCACCCTCCCCCTTCCCTTCCCCAGTATTAAAAAAAATCATTGATGGGCAGGGAGCCCTATCCCCCGCCCTTCCCAGTATTAAAAATCATTGGTGAGCAGTGTGCCCCCCAAAGCCCCCCCAAAATTGGTGGCAACGGCAGTTCCGATCAGAGTCCCAGCAGTGTAATGCTGGGGCTCCGATCGGTTACCATGGCAGCTAGGATGCTACTGAAGTCCTGGCTGCCATGGTCAGTTACTCTGCAGCAGCATACTTACATGCGCTGTAGCCGCCTGGTGCTCCTTCTTCTTGTAACTCGCAGTCTGTGCAGCGCCAAGCTTATGCTGGAGTTTTCTCCAATCTGATGGTATATTTTAACTTCAAGCGCGTTACCTACAGAGGACCAGGAAGCGGTGAATACAAAGCCTTCACCGCTTCCTGATCCTTTTGCCCTGAAAGGGAACGGCGTTCCTGCTATGAAAAAAGTGCAGGAACGCCGTTTCCATGCATCCCGCAGGACTCGAGCCCTGGAGATGAGTGCTTCCACAATGCAAGCGTTCACCTCCCGCTGCATCGTATCAGGATTCAGCCTGTTCTCCGATCCGGCTGTAATTTTAACAACCGGAACTGTAGAACCGGAGCGAATCGGCTGAATCCCAGTAAATGCAATAGTTTCATACTCAGTGTAGGAAATTTAAAATTATAATACTGTGCTATAAAAGCGAGATTCTTGGCAAATACATTTTGTACAAAATTATTTGTTCCTGTCCGCTGGCATCAAGGGGTTATGCACCTCTTTTATATTCATGATCTAGCCTCAGGATAATTTACCAATATCTCATCAGTGGGGTCTGGCACCCCTGCCGATCAGTTGTTTGAAGAGGAGGCGGCGCTCCTCCTTATTACATTGCCAGTCGTCTTGGAAGTGCACTGTAATTACAAGTACTTGCTCCATTCACATCAATGGAGCGATTAAAAAGTAAAACATTAATTAATATAACATTTCCTAACATATTTACACTGTTTGGCCATATTTCCTAAGATACTGTATTTACATCTAGTGTTGATCGCGAATATTCGAATCACAAATTTTTATTGCGAATATTGGCACTTCGAGAATTTGCGAAGATGTAGAATATAGTGCTATATATTTGTAATCGCAAATATTCTATATATTTTTTATCAGTTACCTCCCTTCTTGCTTGTGGGCCAATCAGAGAGCTGCAATATCTTTGTCTGAGCTTAGCAACATCCCTAGTAACCAATAGGAAAGTTGCCTATCCTTTACTGTATAAGAAACTCCCCAGCAGCCATCTTCTGCTGTTTTTTTGCAGTTCTGAGAGAGCGAGCAGTGACATTGCTGTGCTCTGTGCTTTCATCTGGATCCTATTCCTTATCCAATTATATTAAATAGTTAGCTCATATATACTGTATAATACAGATAGTTAGTGGGAGATAGTCAGTGTAGGTTAGATAGTGATATAGTGTAGCTTAAAGGTTCCAGTTCAGGGTGTTAGGTAGTGTCATAGGAATTACTGTTTCTCTGCTGTTCATACATACATGCTACAGACATAGTGCTGTGATGTCACAACAATACTTAGTGCACCAATCAGTAATATCTACTCAGACCTGATAAAATGTGAAGTTGCATGTATTGCGCAAAATATATGTGCATCATTAGTGCCAATTTGCGCAATCGTAAAAATAATGACTGGAGATCACGATTTCTAGAATTCACGAATTTATTGCGAATATTATGTGAAAAATTTGCAAAAATTCACGAGAATGAATATTGCCTATGCTGCTCATCACTATTTACATCATTTGGGTCATATGTAGAGTTGAGCGGACACCTAGATGTTTGGGTTCAACGGGTTCGGCTGAACTTCACAAAAAAACGTTCGAGTTCAGGACCCGAACTTGACCCGTACTTGACCCCGAACCCAATTGAAGTCAATGGGGCCTGAACTTTTGAGCACTAAATTAGCTGTAAAAATGTCATGGAAAGGGCTAGAGGGCTGCAAATGCTAGCAAAATGTGGTTTAGAGCATGGCAAGTTCTCTGCAAACAAAAGAAGATAGGGAAATTACTTTAAATTACATAAAATACGTAAAAATAATAATCTTGATCTAGGAGGACGAGGTCCATATAGAGTAGGAGGTTGATCAGGCAGTGGATGTGGCGGTGTAGGTGGAAGCGGCGGTGGAGGAGGAGGAGGTAGCCTACACAGCTTTTTGGTTTTAAATTTACTTTTATTTTTTTAAATTAGGGTACACCCCAAAACATTGGGAAATATAACCTGTTATAACCCCCTCCAGTCAAGCTAAACACACGTTCAGACAATACACTGGTTGCAGGGCAGGCCAGCACTCCCAAGGTGTAAAGGGCAAGCTCAGGCCATGTGCCCAATTTGGAGACCCAGAAGTTGAAGGGGGCAGACCCATCATTCAGTATGTGTAGGCGTGTGCATACATACTGCTCCACCATGTCGCACGTCCCCGTGATGTCCACGATCCAATTGGATATGTTCTCTATCAACTTTCAATGTTCTTTTATGCACCTACCATGGTGATTATGGGTGGCAGGGATTCAGGGTTCCAGGCCAGAGAGGGAGCCTGAGAAAGGGATACCACATCCAAGGGAGGTCAAAGGATAAATGTAATTGAGCGGAAATGTAAAAAGTATTGAAGCATAAGCTTCCAAGTTGATAGAGGGGGCGCGCGGCAATTACCCACTCCCGACTCGGGGAGGTAGTGACGATAAATAACAATACAGGACTCTTAAGATGCCCTGTTCTTGGAATTAGTAATAAAAAATTATAGGGAATGTCACTGTGATATTTTGGATTTGGAAACGTTAGCCAGGAGAGGCCCTGCTGCCACTTTGTTGACTCTAGATAACTTCTGCCTGATCGCATGTCCCTGTGACGTCCACGATCCATTTGGATATCTTCCTATCAACTTTTGATGTTCTTTTCTGAGCCTACCATGTTGATCACGGTTATCGGCGAAACAGGGTTCCACGCCGGAGAGGGAGGGTGAGAAAGAGAGACCACATCTAAGGGCTCTTTCACACTTGCGTTGTCCGGATCCGTCGTGCACTCCATTTGCCGGAGGTGCCCGCCGGATCCGTAACACCGCAAGTGAACTGAAAGCATTTGAAGACGGATCCGTCTTCAAAATGCGTTCAGTGTTACTATGGCACCCAGGACGCTATTAAAGTCCTGGCTGCCATAGTAGTAGTGGGGAGCGGGGGAGCATTATACTTACAGTCCGTGCGGCTCCCGGGGCGCTCCAGAATGACGTCAGAGCGCCCCATGCGCATGGATGACGTGATCCATGCGACACGTCATCCATGAGCGTGGGGCGCCCTGACGTCACTCTGAAGAGCCCCGGGAGCCGCACGGACGGTAAGTATACTGCTCCCCACTACACTTTACCATGGCTAACAGGACTTTAGCGTCCTGGAAGCCATGGTAACCATTCAGAAAAAGCTAAACGTCGGATCCGGTAATGAGCCGAAACTACGTTTAGCTTAAGGCCGGATCCGGATTAATGCCTTTCAATGGGCATTAATTCCGGATCCGGCCTTGCGGCAAGTGTTCAGGATTTTTGGCCGGAGCAAAAAGCGCAGCATGCTGCAGTATTTTCTCCGGCCAAAAAACGTTCCGTTCCGGAACTGAAGGCATCCTGATGCATCCTGAACGGATTTCTCTCCATTCAGAATGCATGGGGATAATCCTGATCAGGATTCTTCCGGCATAGAGCCCCGACGACGGAGCTCTATGCCGGAACACAACAACGCAAGTGTGAAAGAGCCCTAAGGGAGTTTAATTGTTTCAAATTAAATATGATAGAGTGGAAATATGGGACAAAGTATTGAAGCGCAAATGTGAGACAACTTGTTAAAGTTTAAGCATTGAATGAAAGGAGGTGGCGCGCATGAATTAAAAAAGAATTTCTGAAATTTTATTCCCTGTCACCTATGCAGAGCAGGGGTTTCTATCCGGCAAAATTTGAAAAATGTCACCTGACAATGTAACAGACGACTTTTTTAAATTTATGTTCCTGTCACCTATGCAGAGGTGCCCCAGTGACGTCCACCATCCATATCTTCTCTATCAACTTTTGATGTTCTTTTCTGAGCATACCATGTTGATCACGGTTATCGGCGAATCAGGGTTCCATGCCGGAGAGGGAGCGTGAGAAAGAGAGACCACATCCAAGGGAGATAAATGGATTAAATTTTTTTGGGATCGAGCGGAAATATGGGAAAAGATATTGAAGCGCAAATGTGGGACAAAT
Source organism: Bufo bufo (assembly GCF_905171765.1). NCBI lineage: Eukaryota > Metazoa > Chordata > Amphibia > Anura > Bufonidae > Bufo > Bufo bufo. The sequence goes on along the minus strand of NC_053390.1, from coordinate 562,001,991 downwards.
TATTAAAGCGCAAATGTGGGACAACTTGTTAAATTTTAAGCATTGAATGAAAGGAGGTAGCGCGCATCAATTAAAGAAGAATTTCTGAAATTTTATTCCCTGTCACCTATGCAGAGCAGGGGTTTATTCACTTCCAAAATTGTAAAATGTCAACCCAAGAATGTAACAGAAAAATTTCTGAAATTTATTAACCTGTCTACTTGGTAGAGCAGGGGTCTATGACAGAAAAAAATTATTTAATGTCACCCAAAAAAGTAAAAGAAAAATTAGTGAAATTTATTAAGCTGTCAACTAGGTAGAGGAGGGGTATATTGCACGCAAATAGTGGTGAAATTCACCTGAAAATGTAACAGACAAATATGTGAATTTTTTTAACCTGTCTACTAGGTAAAGCAGTGGTACATCACACCTAAAAATTTGTGAATTTCACCCAAAAATGTAACAGGCAAATTTGTGAATTTTTTTTAACCTGTCTACTAGGTATAGCATTGGTACATCACACCCAAAAATTGGTGAATCTCACCCAAAAATGTAACAGACAAAGTAGTCAAATGACATAAAATAAAATACGTCCAAATCCTAAAAAATCTTTTTTGATTTACGAGGTGGAGGTCCATATGGAGTAGGAGTTTAAAGAGGCGGTGGACGTAGCGGTGTATGTAGAAGCAGCGTTGGAGCAGGACGAGGGAGCCAACATTGGTTTTTGGTTTTAATATATTTTTTTTTATTAGGGTACTCTCCAAAAGAGTGTGAAATATCCAAAATACAAGAATGAGCAATTGCGCTGTAGTATACCAATGGCTGGTTAAGGCCGGTATACATGTCTATTCTTCACAAGGTACGGACAAGTCCTGTGGGATCCATGTCTGGTTCATTTTAATGAACGTGAGCTTGTCCACATTGGCTGTGGACAGGCGGCTGCGCTTGTCTGTGATGATGCCCACTGCCGTGCTAAACACACGTTCAGATTATACACTAGCTGCAGGGCAGGCCAGCACCTCCAAGGCGTACAGGGCAAGCTCAGGCCATGTGCCCAATTTGGAGACCCAGAAGTTGAAGGTGGCAGACCTGTCATTCAGTACATGTAGACATGTGCACACATACTGCTCCACCGTGTTGGTGAAATGCTGCCTCCTGCTAAGACATTCCATATCAGCTGGTGGTGCTGGTTGTTGTGGCGTGCTGACAAAGCTTTTCCACATTCCGGCCATGCTAACCCTGCCTTCTTAGGTTCTGGCGGTGCCCCAGCTGCGTTGGCGACCTTTTCCTCTGCCATCGCCTTGTGCTTCCACTGTGCCCCCGGTGTCAGGTGGGAATGCCACCAGCAGCGCGTCTACCAGCGTGCGCTTGTACTCGCGCATCTTACGATCACGCTCCAGTGAGGGAATTAACCACCTCAGCCCCTATAGCTTAAACACCCTTAATGACCAGGCCACTTTTTACACTTCTGACCTACACTACTTTCACCGTTTATTGCTCGGTCATGCAACTTACCACCCAAATGAATTTTACCTCCTTTTCTTCTCACTAATAGAGCTTTTATTTGGTGGTATTTCATTGCTGCTGACATTTTAACTTTTTTTGTTATTAATCGAGATTTAACGATTTTTTTGCAAAAAAATGACATTTTTCACTTTCAGGTGTAAAATTTTGCAAAAAAAAATTACATCCATATATAAATTTTTCTCTAAATTTATTGTTCTACATGTCTTTGATTAAAAAAAATGTTTGGGTAAAAAAAAAATGGTTTGGGTAAAAGTTATAGCGTTTACAAACTATGGTACAAAAATGTGAATTTCCGCTTTTTGAAGCAGCTCTGACTTTCTGAGCACCTGTCATGTTTCCTGAGGTTCTACAATGCCCAGACAGTGCAAACACCCCACAAATGACCCCATTTCGGAAAGTAGACACCCTAAGGTATTCGTTGATGGGCATAGTGAGTTCATAGAACTTTTTATTTTTTGTCACAAGTTAGTGGAAAATGATGATTTTTTCTTTTTTTTTTTTCTTACAAAGTCTCATATTCCACTAACTTGTGACAAAAAATAAAAACTTCTATGAACTCACTATGCCCATCAGCGAATACCTTGGGGTGTCTTCTTTCCAAAATGGGGTCACTTGTGGGGTAGTTATACTGCCCTAGCATTCTAGGGGCCCAAATGTGTGGTAAGTAGTTTGAAATCAAAATCTGTAAAAAATGGCCGGTGAAATCCGAAAGGTGCTCTTTGGAATATGGGCCCCTTTGCCCACCTAGGCTGCAAAAAAGTGTCACACATCTGGTATCTCCGTACTCAGGAGAAGTTGGGCAATGTGTTTTTGGGTGTCATTTTACATATACCCATGCTGGGTGAGATAAATATCTTGGTCAAATGCCAACTTTGTATAAAAAAAATGGGAAAAGTTGTCTTTTGCCAAGATATTTCTCTCACCCAGCATGGGTATATGTAAAATGACATCCCAAAACACATTGCCCAACTTCTCCTGAGTACGGAGATACCAGATGTGTGACACTTTTTTGCAGCCTAGGTGGGCAAAGGGGCCCACATTCCAAAGAGCACCTTTCGGATTTCACCGGTCATTTTTTACACATTTTGATTTCAAACTTCTTACCACACATTTGGTCCCCTAGAATGCCAGGGCAGTATAACTACCCCACAAGTGACCCCATTTTGGAAAGAAGACACCCCAAGGTATTCCGTGAGGGGCATGGCGAGTTCCTAGAATTTGTTATTTTTTGTCACAAGTTAGCGGAAAATGATGATTTTTTTCTTTATTTTTTTTCTTACAAAGTCTCATATTCCACTAACTTGTGACAAAAAATAAAAACTTCTATGAACTCACTATGCCCATTAGCGAATACCTTGGGGTGTCTTCTTTCCAAAATGGGGTCACTTGTGGGGTAGTTATACTGCCCTGGCATTCTAGGGGTCCAAATGTGTGGTAAGTAGTTGGAAATCAAAATCTGTAAAAAATGGCCGGTGAAATCCGAAAGGTGCTCTTTGGAATATGGGCCCCTTTGCCCACCTAGGCTGCAAAAAAGTGTCACACATCTGGTATCTCCGTACTCAGGAGAAGTTGGGCAATGTGTTTTGGGGTGTCATTTTACATATACCCATGCTGGGTGAGATAAATATCTTTGTCAAATGCCAACTTTGTATAAAAAAATGGGAAAAGTTGTCTTTTGCCAAGATATTTCTCTCACCCAGCATGGGTATATGTAAAATGACACCCCAAAACCCATTGCCCAACTTCTCCTGAGTATGGAGATACCAGATGTGTGACACTTTTTTTCAGCCTAGGTGGGCAAAGGGGCCCACATTCCAAAGAGCACCTTTCGGATTTCACCGGTAATTTTTTACACATTTTGATTTCAAACTTCATACCACATATTTGGGCCCCTAGAATGCCAGGGCAGTATAACTACCCCACAAGTGACCCCATTTTGGAAAGAAGACACCCCAAGGTATTTCGTTATGGGCATAGTGAGTTCATGGAAGTTTTTATTTTTTGTCACAAATTAGTGGAATATGAGACTTTGTAAGAAAAAAAAAAAATCATCATTTTCCACTAACTTGTGACAAAAAATAAAAAATTCTAGGAACTCACCATTCCCCTCACGGAATACCTTGGGCTGTCTTCTTTCCAAAATGGGGTCACTTGTGGGGTAGTTATACTGCCCTGGCATTCTAGGGGCCCAAATGTGTGGTAAGGAGTTTGAAATCAAAATGTGTAAAAAATGGCCGGTGAAATCCGAAAGGTGCTCTTTGGAATGTGACCCCCTTTGCCCACCTAGGCTGCAAAAAAGTGTCACACATGTGGTATCTCAGTACTCAGGAGAAGTTGGGCAATGTGTTTTGGGGTGTCATTTTACATATACCCATGCTGGGTGAGAGAAATATCTCGGCAAAAGACAACTTTTCCCATTCTTGTATACAAAGTTGGCATTTGACCAAGATATTTCTCTCACCCAGCATGGGTATATGTAAAATGACACCCCAAAACACATTCCCCAACTTCTCCTGAGAACGGAGATACCACATGTGTGACACTTTTTTGCAGCCTAGATGCGCAAAGGGGCCCACATTCCTTTTAGGAGGGCATTTTTAGACATTTGGATCCCAGACTTCTTCTCACGCTTTAGGGCCCCTAAAAAGCCAGGGCAGTATAAATACCCCACATGTGACCCCACTTTGGAAAGAAGACACCCCAAGGTATTCAATGAGGGGACTGGCGAGTTCATAGAATTTTTTTTTTTTGGCATAAGTTAGCGGAAATTTTTATTTTTTTATTTTTTTCTCACAAAGTCTCATTTTCCGCGAACTTGGAACAAAAATTTCAATCTTTCATGGACTCAATATGCCCCTCAGCGAATACCTTGGGGTGTCTTCTTTCCAAAATGGTGTTATTTGTGGGGTGTTTGTACTGCCCTGGCATTTGAGGGTCTCCGCAATCATTACATGTATGGCCAGCATTAGGAGTTTCTGCTATTTTCCTTATATTGAGCATACGGGTAATGAGATTTTTTTTTTCCGTTCAGCCTCTCGGCTGAAAGAAAAAAATGAACGGCACAGATTTCTTCATTCGCATCGATCAATGTGGATGAAAAAATCTCTGCCAAAAAAAGAAAAAGGAGGGGAAAGGCGTCTGCCAGGACATAGGAGCTCCGCCCAACATCCATACCCACTTAGCTTGTATGCCCTGGCAAACCAGATTTATCCATTCACATCAATCGATGTGAATGAATAAATCATTGCCGGGATTTTTTATTTTTTTTATATATATATACAAAGTGTTTGCCAAAGCATATGAACACCGCCACCTCCTCAGCTCATATGCCTCGGCAAACGTATCTTTTACAGCAGAGGAGAAATCTCATCTTGCAGCGCAGCATACACCGACTTGTGTGAAATCTGACAGCAGCACAATGCTTCTGTCAGAATGCACATCAGTGCTGCAGCTGGTTCATCGGTTGGTCCACCTGGAAGGTAAAAAAAACAAAACAAAAAAGAAAAAAACAGGCCGCAACACAATAAATTTTATTAACTTTATAATAACTTTTGAACAGAACATATAAACTTTTTTTTAACTTTTTGAACTAAAGTTAACTTTTTTGCTTACCTTTTTTTTATTTATTTTTTATTTTTTTTACCTTTTTATAGGACAAACCTCTCCTTCCCCATGGGACAATGTGCAAAGCGCAAATCGCCCAAAGATGTGGCGAAGTACATTATGCACTTCATCCCAGGTGAAAGGAGAGGTTTGCTGTAGCTGTGAGTGTAAGGGCCCTAATAGCCCTGTGTGCCTGTCCTGTGAGATGCAATCCCTATGCTAAGTGTACCTGTGTGTGGTACTTCCGGAAACACTCTCCAAAGAATAGGGCAGAGTGGTCAGGACAGTCAGGACAGAAATAGCGGGTGTAACGCCTTATTCCACTCCTGCTACAGACACGACAACTTTTTCGGGGTGACGGTTGGGTTGAGGTACCAGGAACGACACTGGGGAAATGTCGCTCGTGTAGACGGCTAACTACACTGGTGGATGGGGCCACGGAACCTTCTGGATACAGGAGGTTCTCGATGATCTCTTCCTGAAATTTGAGGAAGGATCGTGTTCTCCCAGCCTTACTGTAGAGAACAAAACTATTGTACAGAGCCAATTAAATTAAATATACAGACACCTTCTTATACCAGCGTCTGGTGCGTCGGGAAACTAAATACGGAGACAACATCTGGTCATTGAAGTCCACCCCTTCCATGAGCAAATTATAGTCGTGGACACAGAGGGGCTTTTCAATGACACGGGTTGCTCGCTCAATTTGGATTGTCGTGTCTGCGTGAATGGAGGAGAGCATGTAAACGTCACACTTGTCTCTCCATTTCACCGCGAGCAGTTCTTTGTTACACAAGGCAGCCCTCTCCCCCCTTGCAAGACGGGTGGTAACGAGCCGTTGGGGGAAGCCCACGCGACTAGTTTGTGCGGTGCCACAGGCTCAAATCTGTTCTAGAAACAAATGCCTAAAGAGGGCAACACTTGTGTAGAAATTGTCCACATAAAGATGGTACCCCTTGCCAAATAAGGGTGACACCAAGTCCCAGACTGTCTTCCCACTGCTCCCCAGGTAGTCAGGGCAACCGACCGGCTCCAGGGTCTGATGTTTTCCCTCATAGATCCGAAATTTGTGGGTATAGCCTGTGGCCCTTTCACTGAGCTTATACAATTTGACCCCATACCGGGCACGCTTGCTTGGGATGTATTGTTTGAAGCCAAGGCGCCCGGTAAAATGTATTAGGGACTCGTCTACGCAGATGTTTTGCTCGGGGGTATACAAATCTGCAAATTTCTGGTTGAAGTGGTCTATGAGGGGCCGAATTTTGTGGAGCCGGTCAAAAGCTGGGTGGCCTCTGGGACGGGAGGTGGTGTTGTCGTTAAAATGCAGGAAACGCAGGATGGCCTCAAATAGTGCCCTGGACATAGCAGCAGAGAACATGGGCATGTGATGAATCTGGTTCGTGGACCAATATGACCGCAATTCATGCTTTTTAGTTAGACCCATGTTGAGGAGAAGGCCCAGAAAAATTGTAATTTCGGAAACTTATACTGGTTTCCACCGGAAAGGCTGGGCATAATTGCTTCCCGGGTTGGCGGATATAAATTGTGTGGCATACCGGTTTGTCTCTGCCACGACTAAGTCCAAGAGCTCCGCAGTCAAGAACAGCTCAAAAAATCCCAGGGCCGAACCGATCTGAGCCGTCTCAACCCGAACTCCAGACTGGGCGGTGAAAGGGGGAACTAATGGTGCGGCTGAAGTTGGTGACTGCCAATCAGGGTTTGCCAGCACCTCAGGGATTCTAGGGGCTCTATGGGCCTGTCTGTGTGGTGGCTGCGACGGGGTAACTACTGCACGTGCCACCGTACCAGCTTCAACTGCCCTTCTGGTGCTCGCCACTTCACTATGTTGTACGGCAGTGCTGGTACTAGGTCCAGGGAGGGCTGCGCTGCTGGTGTATGCCTCACCACGTGATCCGACAGCGCCAGCCCCACTCTGCTGCTCTTGAAGCGGATCCTGCGTAACCTGTGGTCTAGCGACACTGGGCCGGGTACGCCTGGTGCTATCAGGGACCTCCACCTCCTCGTCCGAACTTTGGGTCAGAGTGCCACTGCTTTCTACAGGTTCATATTCTGACCCGCTAGATTCGTCAGATGAGGGTTCCCATTCCTCATCCGACTGGGTCAGAATCCTGTAGGCCTCTTCAGAAGAATACCCCCTGTTTGACATTTGGACTACTAAATTTAGGGGTATTCCCTGAGACTACCCAAGAAAAAAAGCAAGCCTGTCTTACAAAGGGGAGGCTAGCGAAGTACCGGAGGCCGCTGCGGTTGATAAAAAATATCAAAACTGATTTTTTTTATCGCCGCAGCGCTTGGAAAGTGATTGTGCAGTGATCAAAAAAATATATATTTTTTGTCACTGCGGTGGGGCGGGTGTGGGTGAACGCACGTGTGGGCGACCGATCAGGCCTGATCGGGCAAACACTGCGTTTTGGATGGAGGGCAAACTAAGGTGACACTAATACTATTATAGATCTGACTGTGATCAGTTTTGATCACTTACAGATACTATAAATGTACAAATGCTGATTAGCGATACGCTAAACAGCGAATAAGTGACTGCGGTGCGGTGGGCTGGGCGCTAAACAATCGCTAAACTACCTAACCAAGGGGCCTAAACTATCCCTAAAACCTAACAGTCAATACCAGTGAAAAAAAAAAATGACAGTTTACACTGATCACTTTTTTCCTTTCACTAGTGATTGACAGGGGCGATCAAAGGGGTGCTCAAAGGGTTAACTGGGGTGCAGGGGGTGATCTGGGGCTAAAGTGTAGTGTTGGTGCTACTCACTGTGAAGCCTTCTCCTCTGCTGGATCCAACCGACGAAAAGGACCAGCAGAGGAGCAGACAAGCCATATAACAGATCATATTTACTAATATGATCTGTTATATGGCTTGTGATTCAATTTTTTGAAAATCGCCAACCTGCCAGCCAATGATCGTGGCTGGCAGGCTGGTGACGAACTTGTCCTCTAACTTTTGCCGGCCCGCGATGCGCATGCGCGGGCCGGCTTTGAGCGAAATCTCGCGTCTCTCGAGATGACGCGTATATGCGTGACTCTGCGCAGCGCTGCCGCCTCCGGAACGCGATCGTGCGTTAGGCGTTCCGGAGGCGGTTAAGGACGGTACGTTGTCTTTCTAACGGGGATCCAGCAGCGTGGCCACCCAGTAATCAGAACAAGTTAGTATGTGGGCAACTTGGCGGTCGTTGCGGAGACACTGCAGCATATAATCGCTCATGTTTGCCAGGCCGCCCAGAGGCAACGAAAAGCTGTCCTCTGTGGGAGGTGTATTGTCTTTGTCCTCTGTATCCCCCTAACCAAGCACCAGTGATGGCCATGAGCTGGTCTGTGTCCCACCCTGCTGTGAACAAGGTTCCTCCTCCTCAATCTCCTCCTCCTCATCCTCCACCTCGTCATCCTCCAGAACTGTGCCCTGGCTGGACAATTGTGTACCTTGGGTTTGTGGGTGCAGGAACTCACCCTCGGAGCCACTTGGAAATGTCTGACCGGAAACCCTATGAAATGATCCCTCTTCCTCCTCCTCCTCCTGTGCCACATCCTCTTCCATCATCGCCAGGAGCGTTTTTCCAAGGAGGCATAGAAGTGGAATAGTAACGCTGAGAACGGAGTTATCGGCACTGGCCATGTTGGTGGAGTACTCGAAACAGCGCAACAAGGAACACAGGTCTTGCATGGAGGCCCAGTCATTGGTGGTGAAATGGTGCTGTCCTGCAGAGCGACTCACCCGTGCGTGCTACAGCTGAAACTCCACTATTACCTGCTGCTGCTCGCACAGTCTGGCCAGCATGTGCAAGGTGGAGTTCCACCTTGTGGGCACGTCGCATATAAGCCGGTGAGCGGGAAGGCAGAAGTTACGCTGCAGCGCTGACAGGCAAGCAGCAGCAGGGTGAGAACTCCGAAAGCGCACACAGACGGCCCGCACTTTATGCAGAAGCTCTGACATATCAGGGTAAATTTTAAGGAACTTCTGCACCACCAAATTCAGCACATGCGCCAGGCAAGGGATGTGCATCAAACCGGCTAGTCCCAGAGCTGCTATGAGATTTTGCCCATTATCGCACACCACCAGGCCGGGCTTGAGGCTCACTGGCACCAACCACTCATCGGTCTGTTGTTCAAGGCCCGTTCACAGCTCCTGCGCGGTGTAGGGTTTGTCCCCCAAACAGATAAGTTTTAAAACTGCCTGCTGTCGTTTACCCCTGGCTGTGCTGAAGTTGGTGGTGAAGGTGTTACGCTGACCGGATGAGGAAGCGACAGAGGATGAGGAAGTGGAGTAGGAGGAGGAAGCAACAGGAGGCCAACTGAAGCGTCCTGCAAACCTCGGTGGTGGAAGGACATGCGCCAAACTGCTATCCGCCTCAGGCCCAGCCGTCACTGCATTTACCCAGTGTGATCGTATGGAGATATAACGTCCCTGACCGTGCTTACTGGTCCACATATCCGTAGTGAGGTGCACCTTGCCACAGATAGTGTTGCACAGTGCACACCTGATTTTGTCCCCCACTTGGTTGTGCAGGGAAGGGATGGCTCGCCTGGAAAAGTAGTGGCAGCTGGGCACGACGTACTGTGGGACAGCCACCGCCATAAGGCCTTTAAAACTCTCCGTCTCCACCAGACGGAATTACAGCATTTCAAAAGCCAGTAATTTAGAAATGCTGGCATTCAGGGCTAGGAATCGTGGGTGGGTAGGGTGGTACTTCCTCTTCCTCTCCAGTGTTTGGGAGATGGAGAGCTGAACACTTCTGTGGGACATTGTGGAGATGCTAGGTGACCCAGGTGGTGGTGTTGCTGGCAGATCCTCTGTTTGCGGGGTGGCAGGTGGCACTGTCACTCCAGAGGTGGATGAAGAGACTGAGACTGCAGCAGAAGAGGAAGCAGGAGGAGCCAGAGACCTCTCTTGGTTTTTGAGGTGTCTACTCCACTGCAGCTCGTGCTTTGCACTTTAATGCCTGGTCATGCAGGTTGTGCTCAGTTTGAGAACGTTTATGCCTCACTTCAGGCTCTGATTGCTCAGCGTGCAAACCTATCGTGTCTTGTCATCAGCACATTGTCTAAAGAACTGTCATGGCAGGGAACTCCTTGGAGCTGGCTTTGGTGTGCTCGGTCCCTTGCTGCGGTGGGCAGTAGCAGGCTTACTGTCTAGGGGACGGCCGCTCCGCTTTTTCACCCTGCTCCCTCTTCTGCTGTGCTGGTGGCTCTGTGCGACCACCGCCTCTTCCTCTGAACTACATAGATCACTCGCATGACCTTGATTCCATGTGGGGTCAAGGATCTCATCATCCTCCACATCATCTTCCACCCAGTCTTCTCCCCTGCCCTCCTTGTCAGTCTGCACACTTTCGAAAGCCCCAGCAGTTGGCACCTGTGTTTCATCATCTTCACGTGCTGTGATGTTCCTCCCATATACTCATCTTGAAACATAAGTGGTTGCGCATCGGTGCTCTTTCACTTCTGGGGCAGGGATAGGTGGATGGCCCTAAGAAACCCTGCTAACAAAGTCATCAAAAAGCAGAAGAGACTGCTGCATGACTTAGGGCTCAGACTGCTTGGCTGATTTGCAAGGGGGTGAGGTGAAAGACTGAAGGACATCGGCTGCAGGTGCCAACTCTGATCTTTCAGCAGGAGACAATGTGAAGGAACTAGAGGCACTGTCAGCAACCCAATCTACTATCCCCTGTACTTGTTCAGGCCTCACCATTCGTAGAGCCGCATTAGGCCTGACCAAATACCACAGCAGGTTCTGTCGCCTACTTGCACCAGAGGAAGGGGTTTTACTTGTGCGTGTAGTTGGCACAAATCGACCACGTCCTCTCCCTGCAACAGGAGCTCTACCAGCAGCACCACGACCTGGGCCACGTCCCTTATTTGACGCTCTCCTCATATTTCTCAAATTTAGGATGTTGCCCTAAATGGGTGTTTAATTATTAGCAGAATAGAACGACAGTATATAAAGGTTGTATCTCACACGTACAGATGCCTACTAGGCCGCAATTAAAGTTTTTTGCCCAAATTTTTTTTTTTTTTTAAATAACTGAATATAACCACAGTATCTAAAGGGTGTATCTCATACACCCTGATCCAGACTAGGCCACAATTAAAGTTTTTTGCCCAAAATTGCTGTTTTTCAAATATCTGAATAGAACCACAGTATCTAACGTGTGTATCTCACAATGATATATGCAGCCTTTGCTGAATATAAAGTTTTTTGGCCAAAATGAGTGTTTGTTTAATAACTGTAAAATTGTGTATTTTGCCCAAAAAGGGTGTTTTATTAATAGAAGAATATAACCACAGTATCTAAAGGGTGTATCTCACACGTACAGATCCAGACTAGGCCGCAATTTAAGTTTTTTGAACAAAATGGCTGTTTTGCAAATAACTGAATAGAACCACAGTATGTAAAGGGTGTATCTTACACATACAGATGCAGACTAGGACGCAATTAAAGTTTTTTGCCCAAAATGGGTGTTTGTTTAATAACTGAATGACAGCAGTATATAACCCTTGAATTTTACACGTGCTGATGCTGCAAGGGCTGTAAAATTGTGTATTTTGCCAAAAAAGGGTGTTTGAAAAAACCCAGAAAATTATGGCTGTATTTCTAGCTTAAATTGCACACTGACTAATCCTGCAAAGGCACCAAATGTTGGATATTGCCAAAAATTGGTGTTTTTTTCAAAACCAGAAAATTATTTCATTTTTTAAAACTTGTTTTTAACAATCACAGATGCAGCAAGGGCTGCAATATTAAGTATTTTGCAAAAAAAGGTAGTTTTTTTACTAACAGAATATAAAAGTTGTATATAACGTTTGAATTTCACATGTGCTGATGCAGCAAGGGCTGTAAAATAGTGTATTTTGCCAAAAAAGGGTGTTTGTAAAAACCCAGAAAATATGGCTGTATTTCTAGCTTAAATTGCACACTGACTAATCCTGCAAATGCACCAGATGTTGTATATTACCAAAAAAGGGTGTTTTTTTAAAACCAGATTATTAGTGCAGTATTTCAAGCTTGGATTTGAATGTCACAAAAGCTCAGATGCAGTGCTGGTGCACTGAGCTTGCATAATATGGCCGCCGCCGCCCACCTAACTAAGAGACGGATAAAAGTTGTTTTTTTTTTCTGTCACTGGGCTCAGGGCAGGGTAAAAAGATTGTGCACTGCACCCACACAACTAAATATACGTAGATCGTTGAATTCAATTGGAGTTCTGATCACAGATTCTCTCCTATTCTCTTCCTCAAAGCACCAGCAGCATCCTCTCCCTACAGTAAGCACAGCAGAGTGACGTGCAGCGCTACGTGACTCCAGCTTATATAGAGGCTAGGTCACATGCTGCACTGGCCAATCACAGCCATGCCATTAGTAGGCATGGCTGTGATGGCTTCTAAGGTCACACAGTTAAACGCTTGTTGTCAAGAAATCGCCGAACACCAAACCCGAACTTTTACTGAAATGTTCGGGTCCGGGGTTCAAAAATCCTCAAGTTCAGTACGAATCACTTTACAGTTCGGGTTCGCTCAACCGTAGTCATATGCCATTTCATACATAAGTCATATGACCCCATTGTATTATTTTAATAAATATGAATCTAAAATCAGGCTTTGCAAAGAATGCTTTCAAAGTTTTCAACTCTTTATAATCCAGTTTAATACTTTATAATTAGAAACTACAAACCTTTACTCCTGCCAAGAGTAACTCTCTGCCAACTTTAAGTTCCGATGTTTTGTATCAGCATGATATGAAATCTTTGATAGGTTTTTGGCTCATGCTTGAATCCAATTGTATTGGCAATATTTTTGGCATACATTTTTGGTCATTAATTGGTATTCATAATTGAAGAGACAGCCATACTTGTTCTGTATTCATTTAGAAGTAAACAGTAGGCTCCAAAATAACAGTAGAAACATTGCAGGATTTTAGCTGCTTCATTAGTTTGCATGATAATTGTGAACAAGATCTCCCTAAAAACAAAGGGTCAATGTAAAAAAGATAGACAGTGGAAGTTTTACGTTTATATCTACCATGACAAATGTGATTATTGTGCATGCCATTTTAGTTGGATAATTTACTTTTTGAGAATAAAAGTGCACTTGATAGAAAAAGCCTGCTTTTTTATCTTAAAGGGGTTGTCCGAGTCATTTTCTTGTTCTTTGTATGTTTCTAACTAATCAAATGTAAAGGCTTTACAATGCACTTACTGCACCTCCAGTGACTGTTTTCTCATATTTCACTGAGGGTCACATGACCTGTGATGTCAGCTTCTCTCCCTGCTCTGATGATGTTTCGTGCACAAGCCTGAGAGAGCAGATGTGTCTTTACACAAGACGTCACTGTGCTGGCCATGCCCCCCTGCTCTGCCTCTGCTGCTGTCTGCTCTCCCCCTTGGATTATTTTTGGAAAACTTTAACCCCTTCAGCAGCACAGACTCAGGGCTGAAGGCTTTACTAAGTAGCTGCAGACAGTGAAGAAACAAATGCTGGGCACAGGACCTGACAGACTGGAAGAGTTCTGGAGAGCATTGCACAAGAACGGGTAGGGGGAAGATCTTGTCATTGCACAGCTGGGACTTGTATTTCTACACATACAACATGCTGCTGAGTATCCTAATAGGCAGACATGTCACTCAGTGCAGCACCTTTGTAGAGCAGGGGGAGGGGCAGAGATTGTTGTTGTAGGTAAACAAAGGGCCAGAAGAGAACCAGGGAAATTAGGAAATATATTTTTTTGCCAAAAACTTGCTTAGCTTAGTTTGATATTGCTGCCCCATTGTAACAGCGGCTGCTGCGCGGTCCCGAGTGCCATGTTCAGTGGTGATCTACTGCCAGTGTTTCCTTTCAGCCCTGGCCACATCATGCTTGCTGCTTTTTTCCTGCAGCATTTCCTTAAGGGCCGGAGCACGCCACTTCCTGTGTTTTATTGGTTGGATCATGCGACCTCGCCAACCAATCCTAGACCTCCTGCACATACACTCACCTAAAGAATTATTAGGAACACCATACTAATACGGTGTTGGACCCCCTTTTGCCTTCAGAACTGCCTTAATTCTACGTGGCATTGATTCAACAAGGTGCTGATAGCATTCTTTAGAAATGTTGGCCCATATTGATAGGATAGCATCTTGCAGTTGATGGAGATTTGAGGGATGCACGTCCAGGGCACAAAGCTCCTGTTCCACCACATCCCAAAGATGCTCTATTGGGTTGAGATCTGATGACTGTGGGGGCCATTTTAGTACAGTGAACTCATTGTCATGTTCAAGAAACCAATTTGAAATGATTCCAGCTTTGTGACATGGTGCATTATCCTGCTGGAAGTAGCCATCAGAGGATGGATACATGTTCTCATTCTGTTTACGCCAAATTCGGACTCTACCATTTGAATGTCTCAACAGAAATCGAGACTCATCAGACCAGGCAACATTTTTCTAGTCTTCAACAGTCCAATTTTGGTGAGCTTGTGCAAATTGTAGCCTCTTTTTCCTATTTGTAGTGGAGATGAGTGGTACCCGGTGGGGTCTTCTGCTGTTGTAGCCCATCCGCCTCAAGGTTGTGCGTGTTGTGGCTTCACAAATGCTTTGCTACATACCTCGGTTGTAACGAGTGGTTATTTCAGTCAACGTTGCTCTTCTATCAGCTTGAATCAGTCGGCCCATTCTCCTCTGACCTCTAGCATCCACAAGGCATTTTTGCCCACAGGACTGCCGCATACTGGATGTTTTTCCCTTTTCACGCCATTCTTTGTAAACCCTAGAAATGGTTGTGCGTAAAAATCCCAGTAACTGAGCAGATTGTGAAATACTCAGACCGGCCTGTCTGGCACCAACAACCATGCTACGCTCAAAATTGCCTAAATCACCTTTCTTTCCCATTCTGACATTCAGTTTGGAGTTCAGGAGATTGTCTTGACCAGGACCACACCCCTAAATGCATTGAAGCAACTGCCATGTGATTGGTTGACTAGATAATTGCATTAATGAGAAATAGAACAGGTGTTCCTAATAATTCTTTAGGTGAGTGTATATATATATACACTGCTCAAAAAAATAAAAGGAACACAAAAATAACACATCCTAGATCTGAATTAATTAAATATTCTTCTGAAATACTTTGTTCTTTACATAGTTGAATGTGCTGACAACAAAATCACACAAAAATAAAAAAATGGAAATCAAATTTTTTAACCCATGGAGGTCTGGATTTGGAGTCACACTCAAAATTAAAGTGGAAAAACACACTACAGGCTGATCCAACTTTGATGTAATGTCCTTAAAACAAGTCAAAATGAGGCTCAGTAGTGTGTGTGGCCTCCACGTGCCTGTATGACCTCCCTACAACGCCTGTGCATGCTCCTGATGAGGTGGCGGACGGTCTCCTGAGGGATCTCCTCCCAGACCTGGACTAAACCATCTGCCAACTCCTGGACAGTCTGTGGTGCAACGTAACATTGGTGGATAGAGCGAGACATGATGTCCCAGATGTGCTCAATTGGATTCAGGTCTGGGGAACGGGCGGGCCAGTCCATAGCATCAATGCCTTCGTCTTGCAGGAACTGCTGACACACTCCAGCCACATGAGGTCTAGCATTGTCTTGCATTAGGAGGAACCCAGGGCCAACCGCACCAGCATATGGTCTCACAAGGGGTCTGAGGATCTCATCTCGGTACCTAATGGCAGTCAGGCTACCTCTGGCGAGCACATGGAAGGCTGTGCGGCCCTCCAAAGAAATGCCACTCCACACCATTACTGACCCAATGCCAAACCGGTCATGCTGGAGGATGTTGCAGGCAGCAGAACGTTCTCCACGGCGTCTCCAGACTCTGTCACATCTGTCACGTGCTCAGTGTGAACCTGCTTTCATCTGTGAAGAGCACAGGGCGCCAGTGGCGAATGTGCCAATCTTGGTGTTCTCTGGCAAATGCCAAACGTCCTGCACGGTGTTGGGCTGTAAGCTCAACCCCCACCTGTGGACGTCGAGCCCTCATATCACCTTCATGGAGTCTGTTTCTGACCGTTTGAGCAGACACATGCACATTTGTGGCCTGCTGGAGGTCATTTTGCAGGGCTCTGGCAGTGCTCCTCCTGTTCCTCCTTGCACAAAGGCGGAGGTAGCGGTCCTGCTGCTGGGGTTTTGCCCTCCTACGGCCTCCTCCACATCTCCTGATGTACTGGCCTGTCTCCTGGTAGCGCCTCCATGCTCTGGACATTACGCTGACAGACACAGCAAACCTTCTTGCCACAGCTCGCATTGATGTGCCATCCTGGATAAGCTGCACTACCTGAGCCACTTGTGTGGGTTGTAGACTCCGTCTCATGCTACCACTAGAGTGAAAGCACCACCAGCATTCAAAAGTGACCAAAACATCAGCCAGGAAGCATAGGAACTGAGAAGTGGTCTGTGGTTACCACCTGCAGAATCACTCCTTTATTGGGGGTGTCTTGCTAATTGCCTATAATTTCCACCTGTTGTCTATTCCATTTACACAACAGCATGTGAAATTGATTGTCACTCAGTGTTGCTTCCTAAGTGGACAGTTTGATTTCACAGAAGTGTGATTGACTTGGAGTTACATTGTGTTGTTTAAGTGTTCCCTTTATTTTTTTGAGCAGTGTATATATATATATATATATATATATATATATATATACTAATGGCGAGATAGAGATGTATGCTGCAAATGGCTAAGTTCTACGTGTCACACCAGGTACTAAGTAATCATTTGTAAAGGGATGAAATACTTATTTGCATAACTGTATATATACATTACAGAGTGTTGGCGATAGATACAAAAGTAATGTACGCATTGTACCTGGGCATGTTCGGTCTCGGATCACTCTGATCCGCTCTGGATTCCTCCGCTTTAAATCGGACCATTTTTTTTTATAAGGGCCATTCTGTGGTGTTTAACTTTGAACTTCCGCAACAGCTCGTCGCCTAATTCATGGACTATCGTCTGTTTTTCAGCATGGGCCTGGGTCAGATGATATTCCCGCCCCAACATGTGCTGCAAGATAAAGATGCAAGCATATAATCCCAATTTTTTTAAATACTAGTATTGAAAATAATGTCCTCAACAAGTCTTTGAAGGGGAAATATTAGATTTACTGTTACGATTAGAGGATTGGATTGTATTGTGATTGTATGTGTGTGGGGTCTGAGTGAGCAATCGTATATTGTCCAGCTGAGCAGAGATGTACCTGTCCAGTGAAGGGACGGTATGGTATGGGGTGTAAAGCTGGTTCGCCTCCCCGTGGTGCACTCTGGGTAACTCTAAATGAACCAGCAAATACTGGCAGTAACACAAAGAAAGCTTCTCCTGAGTTCTGATCAACAGGACACAAACTATAATCTATAGACTGTGTGTGTGTGGTATATACTGTGTGGCAGGAAAATAAATGTGCATGTGAGAGATATTTCTCTGCTGTCCATACATACATTCTACAGATATAGTGGTGTGATGTTACAACTATAATTAGTGCACCAATCACTAATATCTACTGAGACCTTATAAAATGTGAAGTTGTGTGTACTGCGAAAAAGAAAATCGCATTATTAGAGATTTTCACAATGGTGCATTTTTTAAACACTCTATCTACATATAAAGTGATTGTTTTGACATGCATGTGAAATGTAATCAAATACACTGCTTTAATGTCAAATTACTCACAGTGATCAGGAGTTCTTCCTCAACTTCGTGAAAATTGCTGCCAACCATCTTTTCTAATCGCCTCAAACTTCGGGTTGGTGGAAACCAGTTGCTGTAGTAGGCCACGCCTATTTTGCACATACCCGGAAATTACATTGTCGATATTTTGCAATGAATAAAATTATGAATGGAGATCACAAATTTGCATAATACATCTGGTATGTCACTGTTCATGTTGTGGGACTATTTGTGCACTTCTAGTAAGTATTTGGTGGCTGCAAATATGACCTGAAGGTTTTTCAGGTTTGCCTGCCATTCAAGTCTATGGAGCCCGCCGCCAACACACGGTTCATGAACATTCGAGCGCGAACCATCCCAGCCACTATTTGTCCATCACTGTATAGGATTAAAAAAAGGATTAAACATAAAATCAATTATGAAGGGAAACCACTAACATCAGCTGCTGATCCGGTTGCTAAGGTAGATTGTGTTACTTAGCCACTGACAGAGACGAGGAAAGGAAGGAAAGCTGGGTGTGGTTCAGTTCTGACTTGATTTGGAGACCAGGATCATCTGGAGAAGAAGTAATACTGACACTGAGAGTGGTGAGAAAAGAACGCATACTAAACGTATAAAAGATGCAAAAAACATTTATGCCACTCCAAGTCTTATATAAATGTTTTTTGTTTTATCCTTTATCACAATAAAGTTTTTAGAATACTTGTATTTAGAGTGTGAATATCTGCTCTGTGCCATATATACTTTTTACATTTAATAGTCGTCACGTGTATCAACTGGTCTCCATAATAGAAATAATATCCAACCAGAGGTTACCCCTAGGGACGTACAACAAAAGAAAATTGTTTTCATCCAATTTTTCTGATTAAGGGCTTTTCTCCTAAAAGACCTAGATGTACATGTGAGGCTGAATTAGCTATTTTACTTGTTTGGTAGCATAGGCATAATTAAAATGCAGGAGGGCATCTCTGCAAATCTCTGTGTGAAAGTAATACAACATTAATATTTCAACTGTATTCTTCCTACTGTTTACCTATTTCCTATGCAGTAGCAAGTAGGCATAATTATTGCTCTCTGCTGTTCACCTGAGCATACATTATCTGTAGCAATTTTATTTCACCATTTTGATTCAATCTCATATGAACCAGAGAGATCACTAAAGTAACATTCAACTAAAAGTGGGACAACGGCACTACAATATCCGACAAAACAAATACAGATGTAGCATGGTTAGCACACAAACTCTTAACTCAAATTTCTTAACTCATCGCGTTTTCCTGAAACAAAAGCCATTGAAAAGCAATTAAAGGAATTTGCTTAACTCATTTAGTTTAGATAACACGTCTCATAAAGCATGTGTGTTAACTCTACTACATCCGTATATCTACCAATGAAACATACAAATGAGATATCTTTCTAGAAGAACAAGAGAACCAGAATCACTCAAGGAAATATTGGTTGACTTATGGGGTTCTCTTTGGGGTGCTTTCTATCATTAGTGAGAAAAAAAAAATATGAATGAGTATAGTATGTCTGGCAACACTACTCTTGGTCTCAAGCAATAGTATATAGCAAATTGCATATCTTAATTCTTCTGGCATTAGATAGGATATCTCCTCTTTTCTTTTTTGTCAGGCAAGCTAATTTGCATAACTTTAGCTTTGTGATTTTCAATTGAGCTTTTTTTTTCCAAAACAGTATGCTGTTCTTTTTTAATTCTAGAAAAGAAATGTAATTTTTTTATTTACTCTTCCTAGAAACCAAGAGTAGTATTACCTACTTTTTTTTGTCTCCCTAATGATAAAGAACACCCCGCAAGTGTACCCCAGAAAGCCAGTCAGTGAAGTAAGAGAGTTATATTGCATGTTTCTTAGTGATGTAAGCTTTGCAGAATGTTAGAATTTTCTTGTCTCACTTTCTGTTGAAGGCCACTTTGGAGGTATCTTTGTCTGAAGTTGATCTAAAGTAGTGAAATAAAGATGCTGAAGATATATTCTCAGGTTAATAGGTACAAATCTGTCCCATTGAAAAGATACTTATTTGCAGCTGTATAGGCAATATTTGTTTTCTTGATTGCAAAAATCGTCAATGAAATTTTCGCATATTGCTGCGCAATACAGGTGTGGCTCACTTTTTCTACATTTGTAAAGCTGCTAGAAGTTTCCTGAGATGAGAAAATGGTTGGCAGCAACTTTTGTGGCTGTGAGGAAGAACTCCTGATAGAGTGCTCCAATATATTCGCGATTGCGCAAATCCGCACTAATGATGCGCATATTTTTGGTGCAATCTTTAAACTTCACATTTTATCAAGTCTGAGTAGATATTACTGATTGGTGCACTAAGTATTGTTGTGACATCACAGCACTATGTCTGTAGCATGTATGTATGAACAGCAGAGAAATATCTCTTTCTTTTCTGAAAAACAGACAGCAAATTACTATATATATTTTTTTTTTCAAAGAGAATAGACATCACAGTACTGTAATTCCTATCACACTACCTAATACCCTGCACTGGAACCTATCAGCTACCATATATCGCTATCTAACCTAAACTGACTATCTCCCACTAGTGATGGACGAACATCGGCCGGGATGGTTCGCGAACTGTAAAATTTTACTGTAGGCCCTTTGGAGTACAGCCCCCAAAAATTAGGCATTCACCTGACAGAAAAGAACTTGCGATTATGTGGCTGGAGGTACATTAGGCGGTCACTGGATAAAAATTTTCCATTCTTTGTTCTATATGGTGGCGGATATGTGTGGGCTGGCATGAGGAAATTCAATTACACGTGGTCGTGACAGGTGTTGAACTCCTCAGAGATCCATGCCTCATTAATTTTTAGAAATGTGAGGTAGTCCACACTGTCGTGAGCTAGGCGAGTGCGCTTATCGGTCAAAATCCCCCCTGCTGCGCTGAACGTCCATTCGGACAGAACACTCGACGAGGGACAAGCCAAGAGTTCCATGGCAAATTGTACCAGCTCTAGCCATAGGTCAAGCCTGCACACCCAGTAGTCCAGGGGTTCCTCGCTTCTCAGAGTGTCCACATCAGCCGTTAACCTGATGTAGTCAAACAACTGTCGGTCTAGGCGTTCCCTGAGGCTGGATCCAGAGAGTTGCTGTCGATGGGTTGACTGCAATAATGATATCATATCCGATTTAACCAACACATCTTCAAACCACCCTTTTCTTGCAGGCGTGGTAGGATTGGTACCCGCAACTGTTTCGGTGTGGATGGAAATTCCTCTGCCAGCACCCGCAACAGCAGAATGCAGAGGATCTCTTGCAGCAATGCCTGGAAATGCTGCATTCTGCCAGCCCTCTGTGATGCTGTTAACATGTCTGCCATTTTGTGTTTGTACCAGGGGTCTTAGTACATTGCCACCCAGTACTGGTTCTTGCCCTTTATGCTTTTTATACAGGGGTCCCTCTTCAAAAACTGGAGCATTAAGGCCCCCATTTGCACTAAATTGGAAGTGGTGCAGCACCCTGGCTCATGCTCATCGCCCAGGAGAATGTCGTGCTCGGTCTCCTCCCCCCAGCCACGGCTAACACCAGGGATCCTCGAAAAGTTTAAAGTCCCCTTCAAAGCCTGCTATTCTTGCTCCTCCTCCCCCCGTCACCATATTCCTCTGACTCCACTTCAGACTCCTGCTGACTTGTCTCAGATGGAGTAGCCCCCCCCCCCCCCCCGGAATTCATTCAGCATTGCGACTTCCTCATCTTCCAGCTCCTGCTCCTCGACGGCTTGATCAATGACACAGCACAATGCACGCTCCAGAAAGAAGGCGTAAGGTACGATGTCACTGATGGCGCCCTGGCTGTGACTGGCTAGTTTGGTGACCTCATCAAATGGCCGCAGAAGTCTGCATGCATTTCGCATGAGCAGCCACTGGCGTGTTGAAAAGAAACCAAGTTTCCCAGTACCTGTCCTGCTGCAGAGTTCGTGCAGGTAGTCATAAACGGCACATTACTGCTGGAGCAGTCTATCAAGCATATACAAGGTGGAGTTCCAGTGCGTCGGGCTGTCACAAATCAGACGACTAGCGGCAGGTGGTGTCGCAGCTGAACGTCAGCAAGGTAAGCCATGGACGTGCAAGATCTTCTAAAATGGCCAGAGATTTTTCTGACCTGACGCAAGACGTCCTGGACCCTGGGGTATTTGGCAACGAATCACTGCACAATTAAGTTCATGACGTGTGCCATGCACGGCACGGGTGTCATTTTGCACTGTTTCAATGCGCTCAAAAGTTTGGCACAGTTGTCACACACCACTTTACCAACTGTCAAATTGAGCGGGGTTAGCCACTGATCGGCCTGTGACCGCAGAACTGAAAGCAGTGCAGGACTGGTGTGGCTCTTGGCTTCCGGGCACAACAGCCATGTCTCACCTGGCATGTCAAATAGGTTCTGTGGAGCTTGTGGGTAGCAGCGGAAGAGGCGGTAGCAGTGGAAATGGAGGAGTCAGCCGAGGAGGATATGGAGGATGGAGTAGGAGGAGGAGAAGAAGAGGGAGGCCTGCATGCAATCCGTGGTGGTTACACCAAATTCACACGGGAGCTACGGGTTGCATGCTTGATGGCCGTCAGAAGGTTCACACAGTGGGCAGGGAAAGTTATGTACCTTCCCTGCCCGTGTTTGCTAGACCACGTGTCTGTGGTCAGATGTATCCTGGTACCGACAATGTGTGCCAGAGATATATTCACTTGCCGCTGACCATATAGCTCTGGGATGCCCTTCTGGGAATTTTTTTTCCTTCCGGAGACCTTCCATTGCGGTGTGCCAATGGCCACAAATTTTCTAAAGGCCATCCGAGTCCACCAGTTTATATGGCAGTGGTTGGCGGGCTAGCAGTTCCGACAAGCTAGCGGTCAGCTGTTGGGCAAGATGATTATCCAGCATCATCAACTTTTTATCCTCGAACATTTGGGCCATGGAAGCCTGCCTTCTGCCAGATGTACGTGACGGCAGCACGGTGGAAGGTGGAGTAGAGGAGAAATGGGAGGAGAGAGGAGAAGGAGAAGGGGAAGAGGCAGGACGTGGGACCCCAGGAGTGTGGCTTTGTGGGTTCTGATGGCGTTGCTCCCACTGGGCTTGGTGATGGGAGGCCAGGTGCCTTCTTAAGGCGGTCGTCCCTAGGTGAGTGTTGGGCTTACCTTGACTTATTTGTTGACAGCACAGGCTGCATATGGCAACACTATTGTCAGCAGCTGACACATTAAAAAAAGCCCACACTGCGGAGCCTTGTGCTGGCGTCCTGGGAGCGCCAGATGTGACTGTGCATGGTGGATGGCTTGCTCCGGATACATTTGCAGTCTGCTTTTTGCCACCTGTGCCCTGTGAGCTCTGCCTGCTTCTCCTCCTTCTCCTCCCTCTCTGCTGCTCCGTCTCTCCCTCTAAACTCCCCTCCTCTTCCTCTCTTGTGGGCACCCACATGATGTCCATCGACACATCATCATCATCACCCTCACCACCACTGACATTTGAGATCTTGGAGTAGGCAGCAACAGCGGGGACTTCCCTCCTTGGGCTCTTCTGGGTACTTTCTTCAGTACAGCTGGGTGGCGGACGTTGCTACCTCCTCTTACCTATCCGATGTCAAGAATGGGAATGGATGAAAAAATAAATCCTCTGACTCGAGTGGAGGGCTACAATGGTGTTCATGGTGGTGGTGCGCACAGCAGATAGTGAGGAGGGTGCAAATGCAAAGGATGAGGAGGGTGCAGAAGTGGAAGGCTGAATGAGCCACTCAACCAACTCTGGTGTGTCCTTTGAAGTAATCACATGCGCCTTCTCCAACATACCACTTAGGCTCCGGCCTGGTGCACCTGCCCGACCACTACCATCCCTGTGGAACGTCCTGCCTCTTCCTCTGCCTGTCATTTTCAAAATGACCCTGTGCCTAACTCCCTAGAAAAGAACAGTTTTTGTGGAAGCAGGTATATACTGTAGTAGGCCTCAATCAATATTTGGTGGAAACAGGTATATCAATCCCCTTAATGAGTATTTTGTGAAAGCAGGCATATCGCAGGCCTCAATCAATATTTTGTGGAAGCAGGCATATCAAAACCCTTAATCAGTATTTTGTGGAAGCATGTATCTCAGAGGCCTCAATCAATATTTGGTGGAAGCGGGTATATCAATACCCTTAAACAGTATTTTGTGGAAGCAGGCATATCGCAGGCCTCAATCAATATTTGGTGGAAGCAGGTATATCAATCCACTTAATCAGTATTTTGGGGAAGCAGGTATATCAAACCCCTTAATCAGTATTTTGGGGAAGCAGGTATATTAAACCCCTTAATCAGTATTTTGTGGAAGCAGGTATCTCGCAGGTCTCAATCAATATTAGGTGGAAGCAGGTATATCAATACCCTTAAACAGTATTTTGTGGAAGCAGTTATATCGTAGGCCTCAATCAATAGTTGGTGTAACCAGGTATATCAAACCCCTTAATCAGTATTTTGTGTAAGCAGGTATATCGTAGGCCTCAATCAATATTTGGTAGAATCAGGTATATCAATTCCCTTAATCAGTATTTTGTGGAAACAGGTATATCGCAGCCCTCAATAAGTATTTTGTAGAAGCAGCTATATCAAACCTCTTAATCAGTATTTTGTAGAAGCAGGTATATCGCAGGCCTCAATCAATATTTGCTGTAAGCAGGTATATCAATCCCCTTAATCAGTATTTTGTGGAAGCAGGTATATCGCAGGCCTCAATCAATATTTGGTGTAAGCAGGTATATCATAACCCTTAATCAGCATTTGGTGGAAGCAGGTATATGAAACCCCTTAATCAGTATTTGTGGAAGCAGGTATATCACAATCATCTATTTATTTTTTTTTGCCACCACAGTTATATCACACCACCCTGTTTATTTGGGGCAACAGGTATATCGCATCCGTCAATCAGTATTTTTTGGAAGCAGGTGTATCACACCCCTCAATCCGTTTTTTTTTGGGACAACAGGTATATCACACCCGTTACAAATAGTTGTTCCAATAGCGCTTGTCCCTCTACATAGCTGCGGTATCACAGCAGAACCGCACACAACTGCTGCACAATACAAATGCACTATAATATACTTTCTATGTTAAAAAGTATATTATAAGTATATCACACCTATTAGATAGCTAGCATTTGGTGTCCCTAACAGACTGGCAAAACACAGAATGTAAAATGGCTTGCAGATCTGGTTCTGTTATAGAGTGGGGGGTGTCCATGTTCTGAAACATCTCAATTGGCTGTCTTATCCCACCTGATGCATGTGTCATGGGTCAAAGTTCGGCACAATGCAAAAGAATATGGCGCCGGCAGACATGGACATATGTTCGCATGTTTCGGCAAACGCAGAAAGTTTTCCGCGAAACGACCGCCGGGCAAACCGCAAGGCCATCTCTATCTCCCACTAACTATATGTTTTATATATGTTAGCTAACTAACTATCTAAAGTAATTAAATAAGGATCCAGATGAGTCTGCAAAGCACAAAGCATAGCAATGACACTGCTCTCTCTCTCTCAGAACTGCAAAAAAACTGCAGAAAATGGCTGCTGGGGAATATATATTGCAGCCTTCCTATTGGCCCATAAGCAAGAAGCAGTAGAACTAATGAAAAAAAAAAAAAATTAAATATTCACGATTACGAATATATAGCACTATAGTCTAGGTTTTCACGAATTCTCTAAGTGCCGATATTCGCAATAAAAATTAGCGATTAGAATATTTGCGCTCAACACTAATGAGGACATAGCAAGAGACACTTTCCTACCTTTTAAACAGACTTATGTAGCAAACCTAGAAAAACAGCAAAGCCACACCTAACTACATGGTGGGCCATTTATATGGATACACCTTAATAAAATGGGAATGGTTGGTGATATTAACTTCCTGTTTGTGGCACATTAGTATATGTGAGGGGGAAAACTTTTAAAGATGGGTGGTGACCATGGCGGCCATTTTGAAGTCGGCCATTTTTAATCCAACTTTTGTTTTTTCAATAGGAAGAGGGTCATGTGACACATCAAACTTATTGGGAATTTTACACGAAAAACAATAGTGTGCTTGGTTTTAACGTAACTTTATTCTTTCATGAGTTATTTACAAGTTTCTCTTTGTTTACAGCCATTGACATGTCGCCGAGGTTAACACGTGAGGAGCGGATAGAAATTGTGTTGATGTCTGGTGAACGCAGTAACCGGGTCATTGCATCAGATTTCAATGCAAGACACCCTACGAGACCACCCATCTCCCATGCTACAGTTAGCAAACTTCTTGCTAAGTTTCGTGAAACTGGTTCAGTGTTGGATTTGCCAAAATGTGGACGCATGAGATCTGTCTCTAATGAAGAAACATCAGTGGCTGTGCTAGCTTCATTCAGCAAGAGCCCACAGCGTAGCACTCGCCACATGTCACTGGAGAGTGGCATTAGTCGAACATCCCTTCGGCGGATATTAGCTACTCACAAATGGCACCCTTACAAACTCCAGCTACTGCAGCATCTCAACGAGGATGACCCAGATCGGCGCACTGAATTTGCAGAATGGGCAAAACAAAATTTGGAACAGGACCCTCAGTTTACGCAGAAGATTTTGTTCAGTGATGAGGCAAACTTTTATGTGAATGGTGAAGTTAACAAATAAAACCACCGCTATTGGTCTGACACTAACCCACATTGGATAGATCCCTCCAAAAATTGATGGTATGGTGTGGTATATGGGGTACAAAGATAGTGGGGCCATTCTTCATCAATGGAAACCTCAAGGCCACTGGATATGCGAAATTGCTACATGATGATGTGTTTCCCTCTTTATGCACTGAAGCTGGCACGTTCCCTGAGTTTTTTTTTAGCAAGATGGTGCACCACCACATTATGGGTGTCAGGTCCGAGCATTCCTAGATGAACAGTTTCCTGGAAAGTGGATTGGTCGTCGTGGGCCAGTTGAATGGCCCCCAAGGTCTCCCGATCTGACCTCCTTAGACTTTTATCTTTGGGGTCATCTGAAGGCAATTGTCTATGTTGTGAAGATACGAGATACTACGGATACTGGAAGCCTGTGCTAGCATTTCTCCTGCGGTGTTGCTATCAGTGTGTGAAGAGTGGGAGAAGAGGGTTGCATTGACAATCCAAGACAATGGGCAGCACATTGAACACATTTTATAAGTGGTCAGAAACTTGTAAATAACTCATGAAAGAATAAAGTTATGTTAAAACCAAGCACACCATTGTTTTTCTTGTGAAATTCCCAATAAGTTTGATGTGTCACATGACCCTCTTCCTATTGAAAAAACAAAAGTTGGATTCAAAATGGCAGACTTCAAAATGGCCGCCATGGTCACCACCCATCTTGAAAAGTTTCCCCCCTCACATATAATGATGTGCCACAAACAGGAAGTTAATATCACCAACCATTCCCATTTTATTAAGGTGTATCCATATAAATGGCCCACCCTGTACAACTAGCTCTTTCAGGACAAAAGTGCTTAATCAGCCAAATGCAGATAAGAAAAGCATTTCTCGTTGCAAGGGAACCTCTGGGTGGGTACTATTTCTATTATGAAGACCAGTTGATGTATGTGATGGCTATTCTAAGCTAGGCAACTCTGCTCTGGATTTCTGGGTAAAATATATGCAAATTATCATGTCTAACCTCTGCCGGTGTCAGATAGATTTAGGAAAGCTAAATTAAATATCTTTCCTAGAAACACAGAGGAGCATTGTCTGGTCTACAATACTACACACATATACTTGACATAATAGGGGCATTGTCTAGCCTACAATACTGCCCACGTGGCATACCATGGGCTCTCCATAATTGTTGATAAACAAACATTTGTGTCCTAGCCTCTCTGTCTCTCTTGCTTACCTGAAGCAAATTATCTAAAAAAAAATGTGTTTGACTGAATTAAAGCTTATTAAGAAGTTCAGACCAAATCTTGAGCTGGTAGAACCATTTTGCTCATCCTTAATCCCTTAAGTACCTGTGCTGTACATGTACGGCGCTGGTTGACGTGACTTAAGGAACAACGCTGTACATGTACAGCAGGCTGATCGGGTGGGTGCAGAGTCTGCACTCGCCCGATCAGCGGTATCGACCTGGCAGTCACTGACAGCCGAGCCCCTGCTGCATAAGCCTGCATTGGTGAAGACACCGATGACGGCGTAATAACCCTTTGCATGCCATGTTCAAAGCTCTGCATCGCAATAAGCCCCTACATAAAACAATCGGGCAAAACATAAAAAAATAAACTAGAATATTGAGACTAAACCACAATTTTTTTTTGTTTCAAAAATGTTTTTATTTTGTGAAAAAAAATAAAAAAGTAGATATATTAGGCATTGCCATGTCCGTAGCAACCAGGTCAATTAAAATATCACATGACCTAACCTCTCAGGTGAACATCGTAAAAAAAAAATATACAAATGGTGTCAAAAAATGAGTCCCTACCTAAGACAATCGCCCAAAATAATAAAAAAACTGTGGCGCTCTCAGAATATGAGACACAAAAATATGTTTTTTTTTTTGTTTCAAAAATGCTTTTATTGTGTTAAAAATAAAAATAAAATAAAACGGTAGACATATTAGGTATTGCCGTGTCCGTAAAAAACACGTCTATTATAAAAAAAAGAAAAACTTTGTCAAAAAAGCCATTTTTTGTCAGCTTACATCACAAAAAGTGCCACTCAAACCGTCATCTCATACCGAAAAAATTTAGCTCATACATAAGACAGTTGCCTAAAAAATAAAAAAGTTCTATGGCTCTCAGAATATGGAGACACTAAAAAATCATTATGTAAAACTGAAACAATCAACCAAAAAAAGTAGTCATATTTGGTATTGTCACGTCCATAACAACCTGCTCTATAAAAATAGCACATGTTCTAACCTGTCAGATGAACATTGTAAAAAAAAAAAAACTGTGCTAAAAAAAAAAAAAAAAAAACTGTGCTAAAACAGCTATTTTTTGTTACCTTTCCTCACAAAAAGTGTAATATAGAGCATTTAAAAATCATATGTACCCTAAAATAGTACCAACAAAACTGCCACCTCTTCCCGTAGTTTCTAAAATGGGATAACTTTTTTGGAGTTTCTACTCTAAGGGTGCATTAGGGGGTCTTCAAATGTGACATGACAACTTAAAATTATCCCAGTGAAATCTGCCCTCCAAAAACCATATGGCGCTCCTTTTCTTATGCGCCCTGCCGTGTGCTCAGACAAGCAGTTTACAACCAAATATGGGTTGTTTCTGTAAACTACAGAATCAGGGTAATAAATATTGAGTTTTGTTTGGCTGTTAACCCTTGCTTTCTAACTGGAAAAATTGATTAAAAAGGAAAATCTGCCAAACAAGTGAAATTCTGAAATGTCATCTACATTTTCCTTTAATTCTTGTGGAACACCTAAAGGGTTAACAAAGTTTGTAAACTCAGTTTTGAATACCTTGAGGGGTGTAGTTTCTAAAATGGGACCATTTATGAGTGGTTACTATTATGTAAGCCCAAGAAAGTGACTACAGACCTGAACTGGTCCTTAAAAATTGGGTTATGGACATTTTCTTAAAAATTTTAAGATTTGCTTCTAAACTTTTAAGCCTTCTAATGTCCCAGAAAATAAAATGTAATTTACAAAATGATCCAAACATGAAGTAGACATATGGGAAATGTAAAGAAATAACTATTTTAGGAGGTATCACTATCTGTTTTAAAAGCAGAGAACACATTTTTTGAAAATTGCCTATTTTTCAAAATTTTTGGTAAATTTGGTAATTTTTTTTATAAGTAAAAATGAAATATTTTGACTCAAATTTACCACTATCATGAATTACATAATGTGACCAGAAAACAGTCTCAGATAGGCTTGAATAAGTAAAAGCATTTTAAAGTTATCGCCACTTAAAGTGATACGTGTCAGATTTGCAATAAAATGGTATGGTCCTTAAGGTGAAAAATGGTAGATTCCTAAAGGGGTTAATTTAATGATTATTTATTAATTTTTTCTTTGGCAGGACAAGTTAAGGCTACTTTCACACTTGCGGCTAGTCCGGCGGCTTTCGCCGTGCACTGCAGTGCTTCGCCGTAGCTCCGCCCCCGTCAAGAAGACCATGGAAATGTATTACTACAGTCACAAGGACCAGTCTATTACACCATTAGTTTATGTATTGTCACCTGGAAGTGGATAATATTATGAACTAGAAGGTGTCGTTTCTGAAGAAACCACAGGATGTTGGCTTGAAATCTGATTGGCTGTTGGTGGCTCCACCCACTTTTTTGAATTTGAATCCCAGTCCTCCAGTGACCAACCTAAGGGTCGGGGTGGTTGCACCTAAGGGTCGGGGTGGTTGCACCTAAGGGTCGGGTGGTTGCACCTAAGGGTCGGGATGGTTGCACCTAAGGGTCGGGGTGGTTGCACCGAAGGGTCGGGGTGGTTGCACCGAAGGGTCGGGGTGGTTGCACCTAAGGGTCGGGGTGGTTGCACCTAAGGGTCGGGGTGGTTGCACCTAAGGGTCGGGGTGGTTGCACCGAAGGTTCGGGGTGGTTGCACCTAAGGGTCGGGGTGGTTGCACCTAGGGGTCGGGGTGGTTGCACCGAAGGTTCGGGGTGGTTGCACCTAAGGGCCGGGGTGGTTGCACCTAAGGGTCTGGGTGGTTGCACCTAAGGGTCTGGGTGGTTGCACCGAAGGGGCGGGGTGGTTGCACCGAAGGGTCGGGGTGGTTGCACCGAAGGGTCGGGGTGGTTGCACCTAAGGGTCGGGGTGGTTGCACCTAAGGGTCGGGGTGGTTGCACCTAAGGGTCGGGGTGGTTGCACCTAAGGGTCGGGGTGGTTGCACCTAAGGGTCGGGGTGGTTGCACCTAAGGGTCGGGTGGTTGCACCTAAGGGTCTGGGTGGTTGCACCGAAGGGTCGGGGTGGTTGCACCGAAGGGACGGGGTGGTTGCACCGAAGGGTCGGGGTGGTTGCACCTAAGGGTCGGGGTGGTTGCACCTAAGGGTCGGGGTGGTTGCACCTAAGGGTCGGGGTGGTTGCACCTAAGGGTCTGGGTGGTTGCACCGAAGGGTCGGGGTGGTTGCACCGAAGGGTCGGGGTGGTTGCACCTAAGGGTCGGGGTGGTTGCACCTAAGGGTCGGGGTGGTTGCACCGAAGGTCCGGGGTGGTTGCACCTAAGGGCCGGGGTGGTTGCACCTAAGGGTCTGGGTGGTTGCACCGAAGGGTCGGGGTGGTTGCACCGAAGGGTCGGGGTGGTTGCACCGAAGGGTCGGGGTGGTTGCACCTAAGGGTCGAGGTGGTTGCACCTAAGGGTCGGGGTGGTTGCACCTAAGGGTCGGGGTGGTTGCACCTAAGGGTCGGGGTGGTTGCACCGAAGGTCCGGGGTGGTTGCACCTAAGGGCCGGGGTGGTTGCACCTAAGGGTCTGGGTGGTTGCACCTAAGGGTCTGGGTGGTTGCACCGAAGGGTCGGGGTGGTTGCACCGAAGGGTCGGGGTGGTTGCACCGAAGGGTCGGGGTGGTTGCACCGAAGGGTCGGGGTGGTTGCACCTAAGGGTCGAGGTGGTTGCACCTAAGGGTCGGGGTGGTTGCACCTAAGGGTTGGGGTGGTTGCACCGAAGAGTCGGGGTGGTTGCACCTAAGGGTCGGGTGGTTGCACCTAAGGGTCGGAGTGGTTGCACCGAAGGGTCGGGGTGGTTGCACCTAAGGGTCGAGGTGGTTGCACCTAAGGGTCGGGGTGGTTGCACCTAAGGGTTGGGGTGGTTGCACCGAAGAGTCGGGGTGGTTGCACCTAAGGGTCGGGTGGTTGCACCTAAGGGTCGGGGTGGTTGCACCAAAGGTTCGGGGTGGTTGCACCAAAGGTTCGGGGTGGTTGCACCTAATCGTTGGGGTGGGTGCACCTAATGACTAGGGTGAGTGCACCTAAGGGTCGGAGTGGGTGCACCTAATGGTCGGGGTGGCTCCACCCACTTTTTTTAATTTGAATCCCAGTCATCCAGTGACCAACTGTGCCAAGTTTGAAGACTGTGCCAATAAAAGTCTAAGAGCAGCGGCAGTTTAAAATTTTTCCATTAAAAGAACTGACTAAAATTTGATTGGCCGTTGTAGACTCCGCCCACTTTTTAAAAATTTTAACCTTTGTCACACACTGACCCACCCTGCCGAGTTTGGGTGCTGTGGCTTAAATACTGTGAGAATGACAGCTTTTTAAAGGTTTCTCATTGAAGTCAATAGGGAAAATCTGATTGGTTGTTGTAGACTCCGTCCACTTTTTAATGTCCCCAAAATGTGACATAAATTTTCAGGTTGACCCCATGACTAAGTGACCCAAGTTTGGTGAGTTTCACTCCGAAGCTGTATGAGTGACAAACGTTTGCATTTTTCCAATAAAACTCTATGGGAAAAAAAGAGGTTTTCGGGGGCCCGCCCCAGGGGCCCGGAGGGTGGGATCGGTTAACAAAGCACAAGCAAGAAACTCGGGTATGTGCCGACCAAGAGTGCAAAGTTTGGAATTTGTACTCCTAAAAATGTGGGAGGAGTAGCAATTTGAACGTCTCATTATAGTCAATGGGGAGAATTTGATTGGTTCCGTGTGGCCCCGCCCACATTTTAGGGTCTCCGAAATGTTCTAACAAATTGCGCGTTGACCCCATGACTAAGTGACCCAAGTTTGGTGACTTTAGTTTCAAATCTGTGCGACTGGGAGCGATTTGAAAATTTTCCCTGTCAAAGTCAATGGGAAAAACTTGGATTTTGGGGGCCCGTCCCAGGGGCCCGGAGGGTGGGATCGGTTAACAAAGCACAAGCAAGGTACTAGGGTGGGTGCCGACCAAGTCTGCAAAGTTTGGAATTTGTACTCCTAAAAATGTGGGAGGAGTAGCAATTTGAACATCTCATTACAGTCAATGGGGAGATTTTGATTGGTTCTGTGTGGCCCCGCCCACTTTTTGGGGTCCCCGAAATGTGCCCAAAATTTTCGGGTTGACCCCATGACTAAGTGACCCAAGTTTGGTGACTTTAGCGTCAAAGGCTGGCGAGTGGGAGTGATTTGAAAATGTACCCTGTCAAAGTCTATGGGAAAAAAGGGGGCTTCCAGGGCCCGCCACGGGGGCCCCGGGGGTGGGATCGCTTATAAAAGCACAAGCAACTCGAGTCGCTATAGGTCGAAGAAGTGTAGAAAGTTTGGGGTATGTAGCCCCAAAACTGTAGGAGGAGTAGCGTATAGAAAACGCGGCTAAGAATAATAATAATAAGAAGAATAAGCTGAAACGCTTTTTGACTATCGAATAACAGTATGTTGGCTTTTTCAAGCCAACATAATTAATGCTTGCAGATCTTTATTTTTGTTTCCTTTGAGAGCTATGATATAGATAACTGAACAATTTGGTTTGATAGCATAGTGTGATGGGTGCCACAAATAGTGATTGTTAAAGGATTTTTTGTAGTGTCTACAGGCAGAATTGTCAAATATAGCATATACTGTACTACTGTACTAAGTTTACAGTAATAGATTTTGAAAGTTTGCTGTGCTGTACTCACTTGCAGAAGAGGTCCATTTTACCTGCTATCTATCTATCTATCTATCTATCTATCTATCTATCTATCTATCTATCTATCTATCTATATTCTTTACTAATACATGGGAACTGTAATGCAAATAAATATATCAGGTATACTAGCTTTGAAAGATTACATTGGCTTTGTCCTATGCGAAAAGGATTGATATCCATAATTTGTGTTGAGTGCAGTGAAGCATTCGAAGCAGAATTCGGTACGAAGTTTAGGAAAACTTCACATTTGCAATAAATCCAAATTTCCTCACTCTTCCTGGTAACAAATCAGTTTTTCCTAAAATCTTTAAATTCAGAGTACTAATAATTTAGTGTCAGGGAGGATTTACTGATATAATTAATACAGAGAGATAGGTTTTAGCTAGGGACAGGACAAGAATTATTGTAGTTAGTGTTGAGCGAACCCGAACTGTAATGTTTGGATCCGTACCAAACTTTACGATTTTTGGTACCCGAACCCGAACTTTGCCGGAAAAGTTTGGGTTTGAGTTTGGTGTTGGGGCATTTAATAAAGCTTGTTGAAAGGCGGCAGGGCAGCCAATCAACAAGCTTTTAAGCTGTGTGCCATTAGAAGCCATCACAGCCATGCCTACTAATGGCATGGCTGTGATTGGCCAGTGCATCATGTGACCCAGCCTCTATATAAGCTGGATCACGTGTAGCACCGCCCATCAGCTCTCAGCAGTGAAGGGACAGAAAGCAAGCAGCTGAAGTGAGGGACAGTGTTAGTGCGATTTTTTGTGGGTGCAAAACACCATCTTTGCACCTCTGACACAGAAAGATAATCATAAATCTGGCTGTTAGTTCTGTGGGTGACCTACTCTTAGGTTAGTTAATAGTTTTGTCCATCTACAGTTAGAGGAATGCATATCTTAGCAAATTCTTGTTGAATAGATTGTCTTACATTTTTTCCTGCATTGTTATACATGTTCTTTAAGTCATATATATTCTTATTTTAACATTGACATATTTCCTATAAATGTTCACAGTGTCTCACCTTTTTGTCTCTAAACTTTTTTTGCAACTGCTATTTTACTATTTCAATTAGGTTTAGCTCATTCAGCTGGCACAGTTTTCGAAACAAATGACATCCCATACTTAAATAGAAAGACCTTTAACCCATGATTCTAGTTTTTCAGTCTTATCATAAGGTTATACAGGATTCAGCTTAACATTTGACTGTATTCGGAAGATAAAATATACATTTATGCATTTATTAGGTAAATCTTCGGATCTGTGAAAATAAAAAAAAATGTACTAAAATAACATTGAGCTCTCCACAATTCTGTAAGAAAACTATAATAGAAGAAAAAACGCAGCACTCCAACTTCTCACTGTAATTTCTGTGTTTATTCCTAATCCTTACCCAACATGCAACGTTTCGACTCCAGTGAGTATTTATCAAGCACAGTACAATACAAAAAATGACCCAAATATATACACATATCACCTAAAGCTGATTGGGTAGGTGGTCCGTCCATAGAGTGTCAACCCCTCCTCCTATTGCTGATTTGCCATCTTACCAAAAAGACAGAAAGGGGGTGTAACACAATAAACAATTATGTTAATACTTATTAGTACAGTGATATAATCCTCCACTTGTATGAGACTGGAGGGGACCATACAGAGACCTGCTTGTGTGCGGCTCATAGCCGCGTCTGGCGTGCTGATCGGCATTCGTGCTCCACGTGCATCCAGGGAGTTACAGTTTCCAGCAACAGTGCTACAGATACTTCCGGTAACTGCACCAAAGAACTTCCGGTCACATGGTACATACTGTGTACCGTTGCCTGGCAATTCTATCATCCTATGCAAGAATGTACTCGCTATGGAGAGGTACGACAAAAACAGGCCAGACATCGACCTGTATCAACTATATGCCATCAAAGTGCTTATTGTATACGTCTCCCACTAAATAAGAAAGAAGCCATTTGTTTAAGGGAGGTTATATCACTGATGACTGATCAATCGCTGCACAAAAGAGAAAATAGCTACTAATCCATAGATGGAGTGAGAGTGGTATTCCATAAGAAACGTTAAAAATAACGTAATTCTAAATAAGGAAGTAGGGCTGGAGATTGCTGAGGGGTACCTATCAGAAAGTGGGATACAATGGTCATTGTGACAACCCTACCATTCACACAGGGGAACCATATGTAAAGGCCCCATCACACCATGACTTCAGTACTGGATGTTGGGGCCATCAGTTCCTATATCATTCAGTCAAGGGTAATGTGGGTCAGGAAAACCTCTATCCCCATCCCTGGAGAGAGGGATACATTTCCACAGCCTCATAGGCATGGGTGTCATAAACATAACCGTAAGTAAAATCCCACATGGGAGTGTCCAAAGTGACTCCTCAGCAGAATCTAAAATCCCATACATCTCAGCAAAAAAAAAGGGGAAGGCCTTTAAAATACTTAATCAAAATATCCATCATCACTGCATGTTGGTAGCTATACTAAGTTATCTCAAACCTTGTGCTGCACTTGTCTAGTCATCAAAAAGTGATAGTCAATTGTAGATATCTACGTTGGTATGAGTGTCCATGTTTGGTAAAACGCAGGTCCCTGTATGCGTCTCCTTCAGCCCCTGTGTTCCCCTTGTATGTAACCTGTGAAAAAAAACGCAACGACAATGGAATTAAAATCACAAAAATTGATGTGTACCATTATCATAGTTTACAGTGTATCAAAGCATATCCTGCATGGGGCAGAAACATTTTTTAAAAAGGGAACCCACTTTAAATTCCCGGTTCAATCCCCTGGGTTCCAAAGTATCCAACTCAAAGATCCACCTGAGTTCTAATCTCTTTAGGGTTCATTCCCAGTCTCCACCTCCTTTCAAAGGAGGGACACAATCAATGACTCTAAACCTTAACAGGGCAACACTGTGTTGGGATTTCAAAAAATGTTCAGGTACTGGTTGCTCATTTTCACACTCACTGTCTGTTTTACTCAGTTTTTTGGTCAAAATCTTGCTTATTAAGTATCAGTGTTGATTGATCCTATTTTTGCATTGTTGCATGGTTTCTCCCACATATAATAACCCACAAGGGCACTGCAGTGTGTAAATCACATATTCAGATAAGCATGTGTAAAAGTCCTTTATCTTATACTGCTTGCCCGTTCTTTGGTGAGAGAAAGAATTACAGTAATTCATCCACTCATTTCAGTGTACATTGAGACAAACAGAATTCTACTCTCTGTTTGTTTCTTTTCTTTAACTGTCAGTAGCTCCTTCCGTTCTAGTTGTTTGACTCTCTCCAAATGCCTTCCTAGGATATTTTCTGCCTATAAACTTTTGTCCCATGGTATGTAGTCTTTTGTCAACCTGTCCCTCATGGACACTATACGTTTGGTTCTAAGTAGTTGACTATATGGGAGTAAGTCAAGCATGATTTTAGGGTGTGCACTGTCAAATTTAAAGACATTGTTACGGTCCGGGGGTTTGACATATAAGTCTGTTTTCAGTTTCCTGTCTTCCACATAAACCAATGTATCCAAAAATTGTAGGGACTGTCTAGAGTGCACTTTGGTAAATTTCAACTGTGCATGCGCTTCATTAAGGGAACTATAGAACTGATCAAGCTCATTCTCAGTGCCCTTCCAGATCAGAAAAATGTCAACAATATACCTCATCCACCCTCTTACTATTTTATACATGTACTTCTTCAAAGCAAGTCATGTAAATATTTGCATACGTCGGGGACACGTTTGACCCCATTGCGGTCCCCCGACGCTGTACATAATAGTGATCTCCAAAACTAATATAATTGCAGGTCAAAAGAATTTCCAGAAGTGCCAATATAAACTCTCGTGATTCCATGGTGTGTTCCGTGTGTTCTAATGCCCACCTGATTCCCTCTAATCCCAAGTCATGATCGATACTTGTGTACAGACTAGTGACATCGAAATATACCAAGATGTCCCCTGTCTCAAACTCAATGCTGTTTAATTTATTAAGGAAATCAGTGATATCCCTAACATATGAGTTGGCTCCTATAGCATAGTGTCAAAGCATCCTATCCAGGAAGGTTGCTGCAGGCGCTTTTTTCTTTGTAGGAGAATATAAAAGGTGTTATGCCATGTTTGCAAGTTATCCCCCTATCCGTAGGTTAGAAGATAACTAACTAATCAATGGGGTCCGACCACTGAAGCGTGAGTGCAGAGAGGACCCCGGTCAGACCTTTGTGAGGATGGACAATGGCGCACATAGGCAGTGACCAACTGACTACATATTATATCTTGATAGGAGTTAAGTTTATCCTCCCTCTCAACAGGTGGAAAAAAGGCAGTTGCAGCTGATAGAGCTGATACTGCTCATGCCCCTCCACCTTCTGTCTAGGAGTCATGGCAATGGAGCGTGAGCTCAGAGGGTCCCACTTCTCCTGCTTCTCTCTAGAAATGAGCAAAGTTTTCAAAAATTAAATTCGAACGATTAGCCATTAGTGTTGAGTGAGCATGCTCGGGCGAATACCTGTTCGGCTCGAGCATCTCTATGCTCGGCACATGGCGGTACTCGGCCGAGTACCACATGTGCTCGAGCACTGTGCTCGAGTCTCCTCCCCGCATGTTTCGCGGCTGCTAAAGAGCCAATAAACGTTCAGGTAAGTACTGCCATCGCTGTAATGCCAGTAGCCATGTTGGCTACTGGCATTACAGTGATTGGCTTTCCGAAACGCGTCATCGGGTGCTATATAGCACCCAATGAAGCGGGTTTGGCTCATTGCGAGTCAGGGAGAGCTGTGGTTAGGAAGAAACAGATAGTGTAGGGAGTTTGTGATCACAATTTATTCAATTTTAAAACGTTTCAAAGACCCAAAAGGACTATTGTGTTTGGTTGCAGCAATTTAATCTTGCAAAGTAGTCAGATTTTTTATATTTTTTTCATACTTTGCGATTCTTTTTCTATAGAGGGTGTCTTCAGTGACTTGTGACATCTGTTCAGCAATACCTTCTGTGTGTCAGGAGCAGAGATAGGAAGAATATTATTGAAAACAATTAAATTATTTCCATAATTTATCCACATTTTACCTATAAACGGTCCCTGCAGTGAATTGTCACATCTGTGCTGCTATAGGGTGTGTGTGTGTGTCAGGGACAGATATTGGGAAAAATATTAGTGAAAACAATTATATTTTTTCCATAATTTATCCACATTTTTCCTATAAACTGTCCCTGCAGTGAATTGTCACATCTCTGCTGCAATAGCGTGTGTGTGTCAGGGACAGATATTGGGAAAAATATTAGCGAAAACAATTATATTTTTTCCATAATTTATCCACATTTTTCCTATAAACTGTCCCTGCAGTGAATTGTCACATCTCTGCTGCAATAGCGTGTGTGTGTCAGGGACAGATATTGGGAAAATAATTAGCGAAAACAATTATATTTTTTCCATAATTTATTCACATTTTTCCTATAAACGGTCCCTGCAGTGAATTATCACATCTGTGCTGCAATAACGTGTGAGTTTCAGGAACACATATTGGGAAAAATATTAGCGAAAACAATTTTCTTTTTTCCATAATTTATCTGCATTTTTCCTATAAATGGTCCCTGCAGTGAATTGTTACATCTGCGTGTGTCAGGCCTAGATATTGGGAAAAATATTAGCGAAAACAATTATATTTTTTCCATAATTTATCCACACTTTGCCTATAAACAGTCCCTGCAGTGAATTGTCACATCTGTGCTGCAATCGCGTTATTGTGTGTCAGGCCCAGATAT
Source organism: Bufo bufo (assembly GCF_905171765.1). NCBI lineage: Eukaryota > Metazoa > Chordata > Amphibia > Anura > Bufonidae > Bufo > Bufo bufo. The sequence goes on along the minus strand of NC_053390.1, from coordinate 561,962,905 downwards.
TGGGAAAAATATTAGCGAAAACAATGTCTGCAGTGAATTGTCACATCTGTGCTGCAATAGCGTGTGTGTGTGTCAGGCCCAGATATTGGGAAATAATTGCCAGCTCACCGGCTGTTGTGCAACATGTTGGCCAGGCTTTGTGAACAACAGAGGACAGTTGTGGCATACCAGCTGCAACATGCTCGTCACCTTTCCAGTGAGCTTCCGCTATTCACAAGCGAGGAGTGGGCATAGATGTCTGACCTCTGTGAGGTTTTGCGCAACTTTGAGGAATCAACACAGATGTTGAGCGGCGATAATGCTATTATCACCGTCACTATCCCACTTCTGTGACTTCTCAAAAGCTCGCTGCTCACAATTAAGGAGGACACTGTGCATTTGGAAGAGGTGGAAATGGGGGAAGACATTGCACAGGTTGATGATAAAATGTGGGGGATTCAGTCAGCACAACCTTGTATGCAGGTGCACATCGCTATGGCGAAATACATATACAAACTCAAAAACACAAATGCAATAGCACTCTGCAACCAGCACTCTGCCCTGCCTCTATGCTGGATGTTGAATGAGGCATTGGTGTACATTTTGGCCAAAGCGTAATAAGCCACTCACCACGTCAAGGTCGCCTCTATGAGTGGTCCCTAACACTAGTTCCTACCTGTTTATGGGCCATGATAGCCACACAAAGTCCAGGGAGCGCCTACCAGTAGCCATTTGGCTCCAGGAGAAGTATATAGTGGGCTCAGCATGCATGTTGGTACTTGCATCCCTGGATCCGATGAAAGCTGTCACAGCACCGGACGGGGTTAAAAGCAGAGTGTGCCTGGCGTGCATGCTGTGCCTGCGCTCCCTGGACTTTGTGTGGCTATCATGGCCCATAAACAGGTAGGAACTAGTTTTAGGGACCACTCATAGAGGCGACCTTGACGTGGTGAGTGGCTTATTACGCTTTGGCCAAAATGTACACCAATGCCTCATTCAACATCCAGCATAGAGGCAGGGCAGAGTGCTGGTTGCAGAGTGCTATTGCATTTGTGTTTTTGAGTTTGTACAGGTTAATGATAGCCAGACCACCCTCAGTTCGTCTTCTCATCGCAAAGAGGAGGAGGAGGAGGAGCAGGAGATGGTTGACTTAGCTACAGATGGTAGTACCCATGGAAGTTTATTTATATCTTTTCTGTGTGGGTGGGCAGAAGAGGAGGAAGAGGATAAGGAGATTTGGAGTGATCCTTCCGATTATAACAGCGAAGTCTCGCCTGTTGGTACTCTGGCACACATGGCTGACTTTATGTTAGGCTGCTTTTCCAGCGACCCGCGCATTATATGCATTTTAAAAATCACAGATTACTGGTTGTTCCCCCTTCTCGACCCCCGCTACAAAGAGAACTTCTCATCTCTCATCTCTCTGTTGGAGAGGACAAGCAAAATGGTGCAATACCAGAAGATCCTTGTTGGAAACTTGCTCCAAAATTTTCCATCTGAAAACGCTGACGGCACAGTCAGTACTTCCTTGGCCAACCGATGAGGGGAGACAAGGGGAACACACAGCAGTTCCAACAGAGGCAGGGAAACACTCTCCAAAGCCTGGGACAGTTTCTTGACAACCACCAACACCCTCAACCTGATGTGCGGCATACTGCCACAAGGAGAGAAAATTTTTTGAAGATGGTGAAGGAGTACATAGAAGATTGTGTCAGCGTCCTCAATGATCCCTCAGTGCCTTACAACTACTGGGTGTCCAAGCTGGACACGTGGCACGAACTGGCGCTCTACACTTTGGAGGTGCTGGCCTGCCCTGCCCTGCCGCCATTTTGTCTGAGCGTGTATTTCGTGTTACTGGTGGCATTATAACAGATAAGCGTATCCGCCTGTCAACTGAAAATGCTGACAGGTTGACTCATATAAAAATGAACAAGGCCTGGATTGACCATGACTTCTAGATTCCACCAGAGGAAAGCTGATGAACATAAAGGCACTTTATGTGTTGTTTTTAATGTAGTTAATAGACTGTATTCAAATGCACCCCTTCCACCACAAACAAGGGTATATGGTTGAATCTTCCTTTTCTCATCCACCTCCTCCTCTTCTGTTATATCAACATGCATTGCATTCGTCACATATAAGGCCCTAGCATATATGGACTTTGAAAATAATATTTTAGAGGGTCCGCTCACCAGCAGGCCCTCACATATAATTTTTTAGAGGATGCGCTCACCAGCAGGCCCTAACATCTTATTTTTACAGGGTCAGCTCACCAGCAGGCGCAAGTCCAGCAACGAAACCCTTCGTACAAAAAGATAGCTAAAGTTTATTGAGAATGACAAACTAACCTATATAGTTATCCAGGTAGGCCCACACTTGGCTGGGTAAGCTAACTAATGGGTGGGGAAGGTGTCCCTAAACTGCTACCCTAGTCTAAACCTCAGCCCAGGGACGTCCCCTAGTGGTGGGGACTCCCTGTCCTCGAGCCTAGCCTCGCCTCCTGTCTAACCCTGGAATGGTGACAGGTGGTGAAAGCTGGTATCAGAGTGGCCTACCAGTGGATGACTAACACATACACAAAAAGATAGAAAAAAGGTGCCCACTGTATACAACCCTCGTGACAGAGCGCCAGGAGGTACAGGGTACACCAGGTATATTTAAAAAAAAAAACACAAACGCACTCTAGTCGGATGGTTGAGGATAATGATCTAGAGTGATAAAGAAAAGAAACCCTGATGCATTTCACCCACGGAGTGGGATCATCAGGGGGTGATAAAGGGTGAATATATGATGATATTCAAAAAACCTCGATAATCAACAAACGGAGTATATAAACGTACAACAAGCCCCGTTGGACACTAATGCGTCATGGGATATTGCATTAAATAATATTGCGTATTGGAATCAGACCCAGCCTTGGTATAAAGGTAAGTAGATAAATAAATACTGGATGGCAGAATACATACGGTCAGTTGACAATAACCTGAGTAGTTGGGGATCATGTAATGGACACACACAACATACAGGCGTCTTGGTCGAGAGGGCTCACTGAAAATTCAGCGGTACCCAATATCCAATTCGGTGTGATCGTACTGGATAGATGCCAGTGCGATGGGCTATCGAAATGATAGTCACAGGGCATCAAAGATGGTCTCCCCATGCTTCATGATGCTGCCCAGGTCATACAGTTGGGGTATAACTAAATGACAAGATAATGCCGATTTAAGTCAGCCTTCCAGGATGCAGCTCTTATAAGTACAGGGTTGTCGACCATAGAAGACGTCAAGTGGCCATCCAGCTGGGGTCAGCAAGAGAAGTTCCCCTCAGGGTCTGATCAAATTCATCATGCTGCAAATTTCTGGTTGAAATGGTCTATGAGGGGCCGAATTTTGTGGAGCCGGTCAAAAGCTGGGTGGCCTCTGGGACGGGAGGTGGTGTTGTCGCTAAAATGCAGGAAACGGAGGATGGCCTCAAATCGTGCCCTGGACATAGCAGCAGAGAACATGGGCATGTGATGAATCGGGTTCGTGGACCAATATGACCGCAATTCATGCTTTTTAGTTAGACCCATGTTGAGGAGAAGGCCCAAAAAATTTTTAATTTCGGAAACTTGGACTGGTTTCCACCGGAAAGGCTGGGCATAAAAGCTTCCCGGGTTGGCGGATATAAATTGTGTGGCATACCGGTTTGTCTCTGCCACGACTAAGTCCAAGAGCTCCGCAGTCAAGAACAGCTCAAAAAATCCCAGGGCCGAACCGATTTGAGCCGTCTCAACCCGAACTCCAGACTGGGCGGTGAAAGGGGGAACTAATGGTGCGGCTGAAGTTGGTGACTGCCAATCAGGGTTTGCCAGCACCTCAGGGATTCTAGGGGCTCTACGGGCCTGTCTGTGCGGTGGCTGCGACGGGGTAACTACTGCACGTGCCACCGTACCAGCTTCAACTGCCCTTCTGGTGCTCGCCACGTCACCATGTTGTACGGCAGTGCTGGTACTAGGTCCAGGGAGGGCTGCGCTGCTGGTGTATGCCTCACCACGTGATCCGGCAGCGACAGCCCCACTCTGCTGCTCTTGAAGCGGATCCTGCATAACCTGTGGTCTAGCGACACGGGGCCTGGTACGCCTGGTGCTATCAGGGACCTCCACCTCCTCGTCCGAACTTTGGGTCAGAGAGCCACTGCTTTCCACAGGTTCATATTCTGACCCGCTAGATTCGTCAGATGAGGGTTCCCACTCCTCATCCGACTGGGTCAGAATCCTGTAGGCCTCTTCAGAAGAATACCCCCTGTTTGACATTTTGGACTACTAAATTTAGGGGTATTCCCTGAGACTACCCAAGAAAAAAAGCAAGCCTGTCTTACAAAGGGGAGGCTAGCGAAGTACCGGAGGCCGCTGCGGTTGATAAAAAATATCAAAACTGATTTTTTTTTATCGCCGCAGTGCGTGTAAAATGAATGTGCAGTGATAAAAAAAATATATATTTTTTGTCACTGCGGTGGGGCGGGCGTGGGTGAACGCACGTGTGGGCGACCGATCAGGCCTGATCGGGCAAAAACTGCGTTTTGGGTGGAGGGCGAGCTAAGGTGACACTAATACTATTATAGATCTGACCGTGATCAGTTTTGATCACTTACAGATACTATAAAAGTACAAATGCTGATTAGCAATACGCTAAACAGCGAATAAGTGACTGCGGTGCGGTGGGCTGGGCGCTAACTCACGCTAAACTACCTAACCAAGGGGCCTAAACTATCCCTAAAACCTAACAGCCAATACTAGTGAAAAAAAAAAGTGACAGTTTACACTGATCACTTTTTTTCCTTTCACTAGTGATTGACAGGGGTGATCAAAGGGGTGATCAAAGGGTTAATTGGGGTGCAGGGGGGTGATCTGGGGCTACAGTGAAGTGTTTGGTGTACTCACAGTTCAGTCTGCTCCTCTGCTGGATCCAACCGACGAAAAGGACCAGCAGAGGAGCAGAGAAGCCATATAACAGATCATATTTACTAATATGATCTGTTATATGACTTGTGATTGGATTTTTTGAAAATCGCCAGCCTGCCAGCCAATGATCGTTGCTGGCAGGCTGGTGACGAACTTGTTCTTTAACTTTTGCCGGCCCGTGATGCGCATGCGCGGGCCGGCTTTGAGCGAAATCTCGCGTCTCGCGAGATGACGGGTATATGCGTGACTGTGCGCAGCGCTGCCACCTCCGGAACGCGAATCTGCGTTAGGCGGTCCGGAGGTGGTTAATTTGTCACGAAGCACATTATAAGTCAGCTATTTCCCGGCTGCAGGGAGCGTGTATCTCGGTGTACATCACTATGCATTGCAGAAACATGCATAAGTAGTCCGCTGTGGTAGTGAAACAGTTACTATGTATCAATATGACAGGCAGGTGACAGGCAGGTGACAGGCGTCACTCTTAGACTAAGTGCACACTTCACTTATTTGGTCAGTTACGGGTCAAAAACTGACCAAATAACTGAAGTGTGAACTCAGCCTTACAGGTCAATGTTAGCATCAGGTATAATGGACTGTGCAGTGGCCCAAGATTCTACTATAGAGTGAAAGAGCACTCTACTTTTACACTGTCTGCTGGTTCCACATAGATTGCTAGAGAACCAGTTCTGTTACACGCTAATATAGGTAGCGGGCCATGAGTAGAGAAGATGCCAGCAGTACGTTTGTGTTGATGTCACTGTTTATTTTGCCCTTCTTCTGATCTGTCACAAGAACAACCCCCCAAAAATGTATCCTGTCTTTTGAGTATCCATCTTCACATGGTCAGTATGTGCTCTGTAAATGATCAGTGTTTCTAAGGCCAAAAAAGCAGGAGTGGGTCCACAAAAGAGATAACATGTGATGGAAATATTTGCATGTGTTCTATGTTTTGTACCACTCCTACTTTTGGCTTCTAAATTATGATCAATTCCTGATAAAAAATGCTGACTGTGTGATAGAGGCCTTATGGATTCTCCAAAGACAAGATCTGTTGTGTTTTTTCATTTTTCAGTACTTCTGACAGATCAGAAAAAGGGTAAAATAAAAGGCCAAAAAGGGACAATAGTGGCCCAGTCACAGAATTGTGAGGGTGGCAACAACATAAGCAGTCAACATAGTGGCCCAGTCACAGAGTGGGGAGAGGGCAACTGCACGAGGAGTCAACATAGTATCCTTTTCACAGAGTTGGGAAAGTGGCAACAGCATGATGAGTCAACATAGTGGCCCAGTCACAGAGCGGTGAGAGTGACAACAGCATGAGGATTAACATAGTGGCTCAGTCACAGAGTGGTGAGGATGGCAACAGCATAGTGGTCCAGTCACAAAGTGATGAGGTGGCAACTGAATGAGGAGTCAACATAGTGACCCAGTCACAGAGTGGTGAGCGTTGCAACAGCACGATGAGCCAACATAGTGGCCCAGTCACAGAGTGGTGAGCATCACAAGGGCATGAGTAGATAATATATAATACAGTGGCCGGTCACATAGCTTGGAGGGTGGCAAAATCATGTGGAGTCAATATAGTGGCCTAGTCACAGAGTGGTGAGGGTTGCAATACTGTAGTATGAGGAGTTAAAATAGTGGACCAGTCACAGAGTGGTGAGGGTGGCAACCAAATGAGGAGTCAACATAGTGGCCTAGTCAAAGAGTTGGGAAAGCTGCAACAGCATGAGGAGTCAACATAGTGGCCAAGTCACAGAGTGGTGAGCGTTGCAACAGCACGATGAGCCAATATAGTGGCCCAGTCACAGAGTAGTGAGCATCACAAGGGCATGAGTAGCCAATACAGTGGCCCAGTCACATAGCTGGGAGGGTGGCAAAATCATGTGGAGTCAACATAGTGGTCTAGTCACAGAGTGGTGAGGGTGGTAATACTGTAGTATGAGGAGTTAAAATAGTGGACCAGTCACAGAGTGGTGAGGGTGGCAACCAAATGAGGAGTCAACATAGTGGCCCAGTCATAGAGTGGTGAGAGTTGCAGCAGCATGAGGAGCCAACACAATGACCCAGTCAAATAGTGGGGAGGGTGGCAACAGCATGAGGAATCAACACAGTGGCCTAGTTAATGGGAAGTGAACTTGGCAAGAGCATGAGGAGTCAACATAGTGGCCCCGACACAGAGTGGTGAGCATGACAAGGGCATGAGGAGCCAATAGAGTGGCACAGTCACAGAGTGGTGAGGGTGGCAACAGCCTAAGGAGTCAACACAGTGGCCCAGTCACAGACTGGTGAGGGTGGAAACCAAATGAGGAGTCAACATAGTAGCCCAGTAACAGAGTGAGTGAGGCAAGGGCATGAGGAGCCAATACAGTGGCCCAGTAGCATAGTGGGGAGGTTGGCAACAACATGAAGAGTCAACATAATGGTCTAGTCATAGAGTGGGGAGGGTGGCAACAGTATGAGGAGTTAAAATAGTGGCGCTGTAACTGAATTGGGAGGTGGGGGCAACGGCAGTGGCAGTGACAGCATAAGATGGCAGGTGGTAGTAGGGGAAGATCGCAGCAGAGATAGCAGGCATGTGGCATCAGGCAAGTGGCAGCACCAGAATAGTGGCTGAAGCAAGTGGCCAGAAGTAACTGGCCATTTTTAACAATGTTTTGGAGTGGCACCCAGAATAATCTAGTCTGATGCATCAGGCTCTGTTGTGTCGAAATTCTGGCTGATCCACGCCTGATTAATCTTTACGAAGGTTATTCTATCAACATATTGTGTTGAAAGGTGATGTCACGGATGATGTTGCAGATAGCTGGAAGTTATGAATAAACGTCCGACTGGCTTGATCCCAAACTAAGGAGCATATAGGTGACCCCTATAAAACCCTAAGAGCTCACCCTGACTGCTAAGCACATACAAGGGTCACAGAGGTAGACGATTGTATGCCCACATACCTAAGACTGTGTGACACCTGAAAACCCTATAATAGTGAGGGGACACGACCACCGGCTCCCTGCACTTCATACGGGTCACCTAGAATCAAGACAGCAAGGAAACACAATACATGAAAAGACTTATCTGAACAAGCAGCAGCAGATGCCTCCAGCAGTGAACACTTCAATCCAGGAAGTAGTATAAACCGCAAAGGGAGGCAGTATGGGAGGAAAAATAAAGGAAAGAGGATTAGTCTAAATAGGTGACACCTGGGAGAAGGAAAAGAGATGAGAAAGGGAAACCAAAACAAAGAACATCATGCAAGAGGTAGAGAAGGACATCTGTCAGACCTTCTCACAGAACTGGCGGTGACAGGCAAGTTCTCTTTGGGGTAACTATAGTCCCCACTAGTGTTGGGCGCGAATATTCGAATACCGAATATTAATCGCGAATATCGGCACTTCGAGAATTTGCAAATATTTTGAACTAGCTGAAGGACCCGGCTTTGCTCGGGTATATTTAATCTATTTCAGTTAATGTTTGCGTGTGTCATTAAAAGATATCAACACTATCCACTATAAAGTATATTGGAGAGTTCAGACGGCTCACTCCTTGTAATCAGGGTCAGGTGCTCTGGTCTGATTTGAATCACCCTATTCAAAAGCAGATATGTAAAAAGAAAAAAAGACCGACACTCTAACAATAGGAGCAATGTGGAGCAACTAAAATAAGGTTAACACTATTTAATAACATTTATATCATACAGTTCAATAAAATTGCAATACATACTGTAGGTAAAAGGATTCATATAAAATCAATATAGCAATAAAAATCTACTGGATAGGATTGTAAGTCCAAATATATACTATTGGTGTCCTCCTGAGGTAGCTTTCAGTATAATGTGGATTCTATTTGATCATAGAATGAATGAAAAAAAGTGCATGGTTTATATCGCATGGATAGTAATAAAAAAGCATGAGGATATATTGACGCGTATATGGTGGTATTACAGCGTATAGATAGTCTCTCTGTAGTGTTCCGACATATGATGCAGTTTGTTAAATAGTTACTCACTGTTTCGAGCTCGCCCTTATTGCTGTGGCGTCCCACATGTAGGTGCTCTGTGCTCCAAATCGTTTGTTGGATACAAAATTTTCTCAAAGTTTTTTTTCGGATACAAAAGTTTCTTTCGATTTTTCGATAGTTTAAATTTTGCAATGGAGTTAATCCGGGCGTTGTTTCAGACCGCAGCTGTTGTGCTGTATACTCCAAGTATTGTAAAGATAGTCTCTACAGAGGACATTGAATGTGAAAGTCCTTATTCAAGTTTTCATATAGATCGCATGGCCATGCTCCAAGGACTTTAGTAAGTGAATGTTTCTCAGCTTTCCAGACGCGTTTCAAAGTAATCACTAGGTAACCCACTGAGGAAGACGTAGTGATTACTTCGAAACGCGTCTGAGAAAGCTGAGAAACATTCACTCACTAAAGTCCTTGGAGCATGGCCATGCGATCTATATGAAAACTTCAATAAGGATTTTCACATTCAATGTCCTCTGTAGAGACTATCTTTACGATACTTGGAGTATACAGCACAACAGCTGCGGTCTGAAACAACACCCAGATTAACTCCATTGCGAAATTTAAACTATCGAAAAATCAAAAAAAAAAAAAAAAACTTTCGTATCCGGAAAAAAACTTAGAGAAAATTTCGAATCCGACAAACGATTTGGAGCACAGAGCACCTACATGTGGGACGCCACAGCAATAAGGGCCAGCTTGAAACAGTGAGTAACTATTTAACAAACTGCATCATATGTCAGAACACTACAGAGAGACTATCTATACGCTGTAATACCACCATATACGCGTCAATATATCCTCATGCGTTTTTATTACTATCCATGCGATATAAACCATGCGCTTTTTTCATTTATTCTATGATCAAATAGAAGCCACATTATACTGAAAGCTACCTCAGGAGGACACCAATAGTATATATTTGGACTTACAAACCTATCCAGTAGATTCTTATTGCTATATTGATTTTATATGGATCCTTTTATCTATGTATTGCAATTTTATTGAACTGTATGATATAAATGTTATTAAATAGTACTATCCACTATAACAGTGGCATCTACAGCACCCCGCCCCAAAAACAGTGACCTCCACAGCTCCCCACCCCTTAACACTGACCCCCCCCCCCACAGTGCCCCGTCCCTTAAAATTTGACCTCCACAGCAGCCCACCCCCTTAACTTTGACCTTTACAGCAGCCTTCCGCTTTAACAGTAACTTTCACAGCATATCACCCCCTAGACAGTGAACTCCACAGGGGCCCACCCCCTTAACAGTGGCCTTTACTGGATCGGGGGCCTGTCCTTTTGAACAGCTCACTCTAAGACAGCACTGTACTGTCTGAGTGTGAGCTGCAGGGAGAAAGTAACAGTCCCTCCCACCCCTGCAGTTGACAGAAGTTGATTTTTACCTTCATTTTTTCAATCCCTGTCGGCTAGGAGCGGAGGGGGCATGGCCTAACCAGATTGATGCGTGGCTTAGCGGGACCTAGAAGCTGAATTTTAACTTAATTTTTTCAATCTCAGTCAGCTGAGTGGGATGGGACGTGGCCTAACCGGATCAGGGGCGTGTCCTTTGAACAGCTCACTCTAAGACAGCAGCACTGTGCTATCTGAGTGTAAGCTGCAGGAAGAAACTCACCCTCCCTCCCACCCCTGCAGATGATAGAAGTTGATTTTTACCTTCATTTTTTCAATCCCCGTCGGCTCAGGAGTGGGACGGGGCGTGGTTTAACCATATATGGGGCGTGGGTTTTTAGTGGGACCTGGGGCGGGGTTTTAAATATTTTGAGGGTGGACACATTTTGGCAGGAGGATAAAAACATCTATTGCTGGAACAAAGGCACATCTTGAAATAAGGTACTAGGTGCTATTAGGCCATGGCTTTACTTCAATAGCAATTATGCTTGTTACAGATTTCCTTTAAAGCTCTCCTACAGAAGTGAAGATAAATGGCTGGGTTGCTATGGAAACCTGGAGTAAAACTGTGTATGTGGAGGCTGGAGGACCTGCGAGCTTCTATTGGCTGATAAGGGTCATGTGACCTAGCTTCTATTGGCTAATGTATTTTTTGGGAATATCTCAGGAACGGTACGTCCTAGAGAGCTGAGACCTGGTCTATAACCTTCCCGGACACCTGATGTACCTGTGTGCCAAATTTTGTGATTGTAAATGCAACGGTGCGGATTCCTTTAACAGACATACACACACATACACTCCGCTTTTTATATTAGATATAGTAATATATACAGTGGATATAAAAAGTCTACACACCCCAGTTAAAATGTCAGGTTTCTGTGATGTAAAAAAAGAGACAAAGATAAATCATTTCAGAACTTTTTCCACCTTTAATGTGACCTATATACTGTACAACTAAATTGAAAAACAAACTGAATTCTTTTAGGTGGAGGGAAGAAAGAATTTAAAAATAAAATAATATGGTTGCATAAGTGTGCACACCCTTAAACTAATACTTTGCTGAAGCACCTTTTGATTTTGTTACAGCACTCAGTCTTCTTGGGTATGAGTCTATCAGCATGGCATATTTTGACTTGGCAAGATTTGCCCATTCTTCTTTGCAAAAACACTCCAAATCTGTCAGATTGCGAGGACATCTCCTGTGCACAGCCCTCTTCAGATCACCCCACAGATTTTCAATCGGATTCAGGTCTGGGCTCTGGCTGGGCCATTCCAAAACTTTAATCTTCTTCTGGTGAAGCCATTCCTTTGTTGATTTGGATGTATGCTTTGGGTTGTTGTCATGCTGAAAGATGTTCCTCTTCATGTTCAGCTTTCTAACAGAAGCCTGAATGTTTTGTGCCAATATTGACTGGTATTTAGAACTGTTCATAATTCCCTCTAGCTTAATTAAGGCCCCAGTTCCAGCTGAAGAAAAACAGCCCCAAAGCATGATGCTACCACCACAAAGCTTCACTGTGGGTATGGTGTTCTTTTGGTGAAGTGCAGTGTTGTTTTTGTGACAAACATATCTTTTGGAATTATGGCCAAAAAGTTCAACCTTGGTTTCATCAGACCATAACACCTTTTCCCACAAGCTTTTGGGAGACTTCAGATGTATTTTTGCAAAATGTAGCCTGGCTTGGATGTTTTTCTTCGTAAGAAAAGGCTTTCGTCTTGCCACTCTACCCCATAGCCCAGACACATGAAGAATACAGGAGATTGTTGTCACATGCAGAGATGGCCTTGCGGTTCGCCCGGCGTTCGGTTCGTGACGAACTTTGCGCGTTCGCGATTAGCCAAACATGCAAATGTATGGCGATATTCGCGCCCGCCATATTCTTTTACATTGTGAAGAACTTTGACTCATGACACATCCATCAGGTGGTATAGGACAGCCAAATAAGATGTTTCAGCACTTGGACATACCCCCTACCTTATAAATAAACTTGATCTGGGCGCCATTTTACATTCAGTCTTTTGCCAGTGTAGGGAGAGGTTGCTGTGTGGAGCAGAGACAGACTGTTATGGACACAAATCGCTAGCTAATAGGGCCACAAAAGTCCATAGAAAGTATATTATAGTGCAATTTTATTGTGCAGCAGTTGTGTGTGGTTCTGCTGTGATACTGCAGCCACAAAGAGTGCCAAACGCTATTTCAACAAATCATTTCTACTGGTATGATTCAGCAGTTGCCCCCCAAAAAACCTGATTAAGGTAGGGGTGTTATTTACCAATAATATACATTCTATATAGTGCATTTGGGTAGTGCAGCATTTGTCTGCGGTTTTGCTGCGTTACCTCATCTACACAGAGTGAAAAACACTATTTAAAGAAATATTTTCTACTGGTGTGATTTACCAGTTGCCCCCCCAAAAAAAACTGATCGAAGCAGGGATTTTATATACCAATAATATACGTTCTACAGTTGCAAGAAAAATGTAAACCTTTTGGAATGATATGGATTTCTGCACAAATTGGTCATCAAATGTGAACTGACAATCACAGTCTGCTTAAACTAATAACACAAAAATAATTAAATGTTACCATGTTTTATTGAACACACCATGTAAACATTCACAATGCAGGTGGAAAAAGTATGTGAACCCTTGGATTTAATAATTGGTTGAACCTCCTTTGGCAGCAATAACTTCAACCAAGCGTTTCCTGTAGTTGCAGATCAGACGTGCACCACGGTCAGGAGTAATTCTTGACCATTCCTCTTTACAGAACTGTTTCAGTTCAGCAATATTCTTGGGATGTCTGGTTTGAATCGCTTTCTTGAGGTCATGCCAAAGCATCTCACTCTGGTTGAGGTCAGGAGTCTGACTGGGCCACTCCAGAAGGTGTATTTTCTTATTTTTAAGCTATTCTGTTGTTGATTTACCTCTATGCTTTAGGTCGTTGTCCTGTTGCAACACCCATCTTCTGTTGAGCTTCAGCTGGTGGACAGATGGCCTTAAGTTCTCCTGCAAAATGTCTTGATAAACTTGGGAATTCATTTTTCCTTCTATGATAGCAATCCGTCCAGGTCCTGACCCAGCAAAGCAGCATCAAACCATGATGCCCCCACCACCATACTTCACAGTTGGGATGAGGTTTTGATGTTGGTGTGCTGTGCCTCTTTTTCTCCACACATAGTGTTGTGCGTTTCTTCCAAACAACTCAACTTTGGTTTCATCTGTCCACAGAATATTTTGCCAGTACTGCTGTGGAACATCCAGGTGCTCTTGTGCAAACTGTAAATGGTTTTTTTTGGACAGCAGTGGCTTCCTCTGTGGTATCCCCCTATCAAATCCATTCTTGTTTAGTGTTTTACGTATCGTAGGATCGTTAACAGGGATGTTAGCATATGCCAGAGACTTTTGTAAGTCTTTAGCTGACACTCTAGGATTCTTCTCCACCTCATTAAGCAGTCTGTGCTCTTGCAGTCATCTTTACAGGACAGCCACTCCTAGGGAGAGTAGCAGCAGTGCTGAACTTTCTCCATTTATAGACAATTTGTCTTACCGTGGACTGATGAACAGCAAGGCTTTTGGAGATACTTTTATAACCCTTTCCAGCTTTATGCAAATAAACAATTCTTAATCGTAGGTCTTCTGAGAGCTCCTTTGTGCGAGGCATCATTCACATCAGGCAATGCTTCTTGTGAAAAGCACACCCAGAACTGGTGTGTATTTTTTTTATAGGGCAGCTGTAACTAGCACCTTCAATCTCATCTCATTGTTTGGACTCCAGTTGGCTGACACCTCACTCCAATTAGCTCTTGGAGATGTCATTAGTCTAGAGGTTCACATACTTTTTCCACCTGCACTGTGAATGTTTACATGGTGTGTTCAATAAAAACATGGTAACATTTAATTGTTTGTGTGTTATTAGTTTAAGCAGAATGTGATTGTCTATTGTTGGGACTTAGATGAAGATCAGATCACATTTTATGACCAATTTGTGCAGAAATCCATATCATTCCAAAGGGTTCACATACTTTTTATTGCAACTGTATATAGTGCATTTAGGTAGTGCATCTGATCTTCATAATTTCTACTGATGCAATTTACTAGTTGCCCCCCCCCCAAAAAAAAACTGATTGAAGCAGGGATTTTATATACCAATAATATACACTGCTCAAAAAAATAAAGGGAACACAAAAATAACACATCGTAGATCTGAATTAATTAAATATTCTTCTGAAATACTTTGTTCTTTACATAGTTGAATGTGCTGACAACAAAATCACACAAAAAAAAAATGGAAATCCAATTTTTGAACCCATGGAGGTCTGGATTTGGAGTCACCCTCAAAATTAAAGTGGAAAAACACACTACAGGCTGATCCAACTTTGATGTAATGTCCTTAAAACAAGTAAAAATGAGGCTCAGTAGTGTGTGTGGCCTCCACGTGCCTTTATGACCTCCCTACAACGCCTGTGCATGCTCCTGATGAGGTGGCGGACGGTCTCCTGAGGGATCTCCTCCCAGACCTGGACTAAAGCATCTGCCAACTCCTGGACAGTCTGTGGTGCAACGTGACGTTGGTGGATAGAGCGAGACGTGATGTCCCAGATGTGCTCAATTGGATTCAGGTCTGGGGAATGGGCGGGCCAGTCCATAGCATCAATGCCTTCGTCTTGCAGGAACTGCTGACACACTCCAGCCACATGAGGTCTAGCATTGTCTTGCATTAGGAGGAACCCAGGGCCAACCGCACCAGCATACGGTCTCACAAGGGGTCTGAGGATCTCATCTCGGTACCTAATGGCAGTCAGGCTACCTCTGGCGAGCACATGGAGGGCTGTACGGCCCTCCAAAGAAATGCCACCCCACACCATTACTGACCTAATGCCAAACCGGTCATGCTGGAGGATGTTGCAGGCAGCAGAACGTTCTCCACGGCGTCTCCAGACTCTGTCACGTCTGTCACATGTGCTCAGTGTGAACCTGCTTTCATCTGTGAAGAGCACAGGGCGCCAGTGGTGAATTTGCCAATCTTGGTGCTTTATGGCAAATGCCAATCGTCCTGCACGGTGTTGGGCTGTAAGCACAACCCCCACCTGTGGACGTCGGGCCCTCATATCATCCTCATGGAGTCTGTTTCTGACCGTTTGAGCAGACACATGCACATTTGTGGCCTGCTGGAGGTCATTTTGCAGGACTCTGGCAGTGCTCCTCCTGTTCCTCCTTGCACAAAGGCGAAGGTAGCGGTCCTGCTGCTGAGTTGTTGCCCTCCTATGGCCTCCTCCACGTCTCCTGATGTACTGGCCTGTCTCCTGGTAGCGCTTCCATGCTCTGGACACTATGCTGACAGACACAGCAAACCTTCTTGCCACAGCTCGCATTGATGTGCCATCCTGGATAAGCTGCACTACCTGAGCCACTTGTGTGGGTTGTAGACTCCGTCTCATGCTACCACTAGAGTGAAAGCACCGGCAGCATACAAAAGTGACCAAAACATCAGCCAGGAAGCATAGGAACTGAGAAGTGGTCAGGTCACCACCTGCAGAACCACTCCTTTATTGGGGGTGTCTTGCTAATTGCCTATAATTTCCACCTGTTGTCTATCCCATTTGCACAACAGCATGTGAAATTGATTGTCACTCAGTGTTGCTTCCTAAGTCGACAGTTTGATTTCAAGTGTGATTGACTTGGAGTTACATTGTGTTGTTTAAGTGTTCCCTTTATTTTTTTGAGCAGTGTACACTCTATATAGTGCATTTAGGTAGTGCAGCATTTGTCTGCGGTTTTGGTGTGTTTTACCACATCTACACAGAGTGAAAAACACTATTTGAAGAAATAATTTCTACTGGTGTGATTTACCAGTTGCCCCCCAAAAAACTGATTGAAGCAGAGATTTTATATACCAATAATATACGTTCTATATAGTGTATTTAGGTACTGCAGCATTTGTCTGCGGTTTTGCTGCGTTTTACCAAATCTACACAGAGTGAAAAACCCTATTTGAAGAAATCATTTCTACTGATGTGATTTACCAGTTGCCCCCCAACAAAACAGATTGAAGCAGGGATTTTATATACCAATAATATACGTTCTATATAGTGCATTTAGGTAGTGCAGCATTTCTCTGCGGTTTTGCTGAATTACCACATCTACACAGAGTGAAAAACACTGTTGGAACCAATAATTTCTACTGGTGTGAATTACCAGTTGCCCCCTCAAAAAACTGATTGAGGCAGGGGTGTAATATACCTTCTTCCACAAATACTGCTCTTCTATAGGGTGTTTTGTCACAGGGTCATTGTGAAAATGACAGGCAGAGGAAGAGGCAGGCCATTCCGCAGGGGTGGTATGGTCGGGCAGGTGCACCAGGCTAAGTGGAAAGTTGCAGAAGGTGCGTGCGATTACTTCAAAGGAAGCACCAGACTTGGTTGAGTGGCTCACTCAGCCTTCCGCTTCTGCACCCTCCTCATCCTCTCTATCTGCACCCTCTTCACTCTCTGTTGTGTCCACCGCCAAAGACACCACCACCACCATATCCCTTCTGCTCGAGTCAGAGGGATTATTTTCCAACACCTTACCGATGCGCAGCCATTTTTGGCATCGGATAAGGAAGAGGAGGTATCAACGGTCGCCACTCAACAGTCTGACAACAGTACCCAGATCAGCCCAAGGAGGGTGGTCCCCGCTGTTGCTGCTTACTCTGAGATTTCTAATGTCAGTGGTGGTGAAGGGGACGAATCCGATGATGACGTATTGATGGACATCACGTGGGTGCCCACAAGAAATTGAGAGGAGGGGAGTTCAGAGGGAGAGACGGAGCAGCAGATAGGGAGGAGAATCCGGCAAAAAGCAGACTGCTAATGTATCTGGAACAAAACATCCACCATGCACGGTCACATCTGGCGCTCCCAGGACAATAGCACATGGCTCCGTAGTGTGGGCTTTTTTTTATGTGTCCGCTGCTGACAATAGTGCTGCCCGCTGCAGCCTGTGCTATCAACGCATAAGTTGCGGTAAGCCCAACACTCACCTAGGGACGACTGCCTTAAGAAGGCACCTGGCCTCCCATCACCGAGCCCAGTGGGAGCAACACCGTCAGAACCCACAAAGCCACACTCCCAGCACTCACCATCTTGCCTCTTCTACTTCTCCTCCCAGTTATCCTCCAATCCACCTTCCACCGTGCCGTCGTTGCGTTCATCTGGAAAAAGGCAGGCTTCCTTGCCCCAAATGTTTGAGCAAAAAAAGATGATCACGCCGGATAACCCACTTGCCCAACGGCTGACCGCTGGCTTGTCAGAACTGCTAGCCTGCCAACAACTGCCATATAGACTGGTGAACTCGGAGGCCTTTAGAAAATTTGTGGCCATTAGAACACCACAATGGAAGGTCCCCGGAAGGAAATATTTCTCCCAGAAGGGCATCCCAGAGCTATATGGCCTCGTTCAGCGGCAAGTGAATGTATCTCTGGCACACAGTGTCGGTGCCAAGATACATCTGACCACAGACACGTGGTCTAGCAAACAAGAGTACGACACAGTGCAAGAGGAACTCACTAAGGCAAGGGCAGAATTGGAGTCAAGGCTGCCTGAAAATCTCCTTGAGGCATTTGATAAAAAAATTTATAAAAAAATCACAGTGGTGCAAGCTGAAGTAAAGGAAAGGAAAAGAGATAAGTTTGTGAGAAACAAACAGGACTATAAAGCCGGCCATATATTCGATTGGAACACTGGCAGAAAGTTCAAAAAAACAACAAAAAAAGAAAACCAAATCGTCGTCAGAACAATAATTACTGGACCACGGATTCCGACTCCAGTGTTTCAGATGATCCCAATCAAGGGTAGACTGGTACTATGGGGGAGTCGATTGACCCTTTAGGAAAAAGACCAGAAGGGGACGGAGGAAGACCAATAAGAAGAACAGGAGTCAGGAAATTGGAGAGGGAGAAAAAACAGGTGTCCTGGAGGAAGTAGAGACTGCCCCGTCACCTGATGACAACCTGGTGATTAACCTTACTGATTGTCTGTTACCATCTGGCTGTATAAAGATCCTTAGCAAAGGACTTGGTTACAGCCTAACAGAGCAATTTGACCCCATCACCTTTGAAGTGGACTTATTTAGAGCTACTCGCAAGCTGTATTTGCATAAGCTGTTTAGAGATACCCCACAGAAAGTAGCCACCTCACAGGGGGAGTCACCACTTTGTCCCGACCCAGCAGCTTTTCAGATATCCACAAAATTTAATAAAGAAGAGCTAGCCTGTCTTGAGTTTCTCACTGGAATGGATGGTACTGAGGAATCCTCGGGTGACACCTCTGTGGATCCATTCAGGGGTGGAGTCAAATCCACTTTTTGCCCGCCTATGCCCGCCGGCAGTAGTATTGATATATTCCAACATCAAGTAATGAGTGATATCCGAGCAGTGATTTATTCCACTGCCCAACCTAACATCAGCCTGGAAGAGCAGAAAGCCTTGCATTGGCTCCGCTCCCAGGCTGATATAGTTGTGAAGCCGGCAGACAAGGGGGGCAATGTGGTTCTCATGTCTAAGGAGTACTATTTAAGTGAAGCCCTCAGACAGTTGGGGGATACTCGCGTGTATGAGAGGATACGGGGGGATCCCTTGACCAGTGCCCAGCATTTGCTTAAGTCTTTGGTTAGCAAATATGTGGAGGCTGGTTTCCTCCCTAGGAACATGTTGGACAAACTTGTCCCATCATCCCCAGCTAAACCGTCATGGTATTTTCTTCCGAAGGTCCACAAGTCGCTGAGCCACCCCCAGGGACGTCCCATCGTCGCGGGGATTGGCTCAGTGACTGAGCCCTTGTCTAAATATGTGGACTGGCTCCTGAGACCAGCCCTCACTAGTGCCCCTGCTTATCTCAGGGACACCAATGATTTCCTATTAGCCCTCAAGGAACTACATTGGCAAGAGGGTTACCAATTGGTGTCCCTCGATGTGGAGAGCCTCTACACCCGAATCCCTCATGATGCGGGTGTGGAGGTGGTCCTTGACATTGTGGCTAATTTAGGAAAGAGTTCACTTTATTGTGACTTTATTGGTGAGGCACTTGAGTTCATCTTAACCAATAATGTGTTTCAGTTTGGGAATGAATGGTTTAGGCAAAGGCTGGGTACGGCTATGGGGACCCCCGTCTCCTGTACATTCGCGAATATGTACCTTGCTAGACTAGAGGACAGGTATATTTATTCAACCGTGAATCCATTCTTACCAAAATTAAAAACGTATCTGCATTTCGTGGATGACGTGTTTATAGTCTGGGAGGTTACAGAGAATGAATGTAGTGAGTTTGTTGAGTTTCTCAATAGAAGTGACATGGGAATGACTTTCACCCTCAATTTTGGAGGTTCCAGGTTGGAATTCCTGGATGTGGCTGTCCTGGTGGAGGGCGACGAGTTGGTCACGGAGGGCTTTCGCAAGCCCACGACGACCAACTCCTTGCTCCACCATGACAGCTTCCACCCACAGAGTGTCAAGAAAGCCGTACCATACGGACAATTTATTAGATTGAGGCGTATCAACAGTAAAGACAGTGGTTACCATAGACAGGCCCAGGAATTGAAACAGCGATTATTGAAGAGAGGGTACCCCGAAGAACCGCTCAAAAGAGACATGAAAAGGGTAGAAGAGAGCTTCTCACAGGATAGTTTACTGAAGAGCAGTAGGGTCGATCGGAGGAAGTCAGATTATTATCTGACTTCCTCCGATCGAGGCACTAGGTTTGCATTTTCCTTTAAGTATAGCCCTATGGCGGAGCGGATTCGCTCAGTAATATTCAAAAATTGGGATATTCTGAGGGGAGATGCAACCCTGAACGAGCTTACAGTAGAAAAACCATTAATCTCTTTTAGAAGGAGCCACACTGTCAAAGACAGACTTGTTAGGAGTAGGTTTCAGCCTAGTAAGAGCACTAATTGGCTTAGGAGTAATTTACCTAAAGGTAATTTTAGATGTGGCAGCTGCTCATTCTGCTCCTATAATTCCCCAAAAAAGTTTATTGAGTTTGCTGGGATTCAGCACAGAGTCAATACCTTTATCAACTGCCGGAGCACATATGTGGTATATTTACTGCTGTGCACCTGCGGGCGATTTTATATCGGGAAGACCATCAGGTGCCTCTTTCACTCTATCAAGAAAGGGAAGGGATGCCCGAGATTGATAGATCACGTCAGAGAGGTCCACGGTGGAGATACTGATTGTATTTCTTTCTCCGTCTTGGAGATTGTATCCACCCCTCTGCAGGGGGGGGATAGACACCGCCTCCTGCTGCAGAGGGAAGCAAGGTGGATTCTACGCACACAAGCTGTGGGGGAGCTTGGATTAAACTATAGAAATGATCTCAGCCCCTTCCCGTAAAAATAGATCCATAATTATACATGCATATTGTGCATATTGCTTGTAACCTGTTGTTGTTACGTACAGTTGCAAGAAAAAGTATGTGAACCCTTTGGAATGATATGGATTTCTGCACAAATTGGTCATAAAATGTGATCTGATCTTTATCTAAGTCACAACAATAGACAATCACAGTCTGCTTAAACTAATAACACACAAAGAATTAAATGTTACCATGTTTTTATAGAACACACCATGTAAACATTCACAGTGCAGGTGGAAAAAGTATGTGAACCCTTGGATTAAATAATTGGTTGAACCTCCTTTGGCAGCAATAACTTCAACCAAACGTTTCCTGTAGTTGCAGATCAGATTTGCACAACGGTCAGGAGTAATTCTTGACCATTCCTCTTTACAGAACAGTTTCAGTTCAGCAATATTTTTGGGATGTCTGGTGTGAATCGCTTTCTTGAGGTCATGCCACAGCATCTCAATCGGGTTGAGGTCAGGACTCTGACTGGGCCACTCCAGAAGGTGTATTTTCTTCTGTTTAAGCCATTCTGTTGTTGATTTACTTCTATGCTTTGGGTCGTTGTCCTGTTGCAACACCCATCTTCTGTTGAGCTTCAGCTGGTGGACAGATGGCCTTACGGTCTCCTGCAAAATGTCTTGATAAACTTGGGAATTCATTTTTCCTTTGATGATAGCAATCCGTCCAGGCCCTGACACAGCAATGCAGCCCCAAACCATGATTCCCCCACCACCATACTTCACAGTTGGGATGAGGTTTTGATGTTGGTGTGCTGTGCCTCTTTTTCTCCACACATAGTGTTGTGTGTTTCTTCCAAACAACTCAACTTTGGTTTCATCTGTCCACAGAATATTTTGCCAGTACTGTTGTGGAGCATCCAGGTGCTCTTGTGCAAGCTGTAAACGTACAGCAATGTTTTTTTGTACAGCAGTGGCCTCCTCTTTGGTATCCTCCCATTAAATCCATTCTTGTTTAGTGTTTTACATATCGTAGATTCGCTAGCAGGGATGTTAGCATATTCCAGAGACTTTTGTAAGTCTTTAGCTGACACTCTAGGATTCTTCTTCACCTCACTGAGCAGTCTGCGCTGTGCTCTTGCAGTCATCTTTACAGGACGGCCACTCCTAGGGAGAGTAGCAGCAGTGCTGAACTTTCTCCATTTATAGACAATTTGTCTTACCGTGGATTGATGAACAGCAAGGCTTTTGGAGATACTTTTATAACCCTTTCCAGCTTTATGCAAGTAAACAATTCTTAATCATAGGTCTTCTGAGAGCTCTTTTGTGTGAGGCATCATTCACATCAGGCAATGCTTCTTGTGAAAAGCAAACACAGAACTGGTGTGTGTTTTTTATAGAGCAGGGCAGCTGTAACCAACACCTCCAATCTCATCTCATTGATTGGACTCCAGTTGGCTGACACCTCACTCCAATTAGCTCTTGGAGATGTCATTAGTCTAGGGATTCACATACTTTTTCCACCTGCACTGTGAATGTTTACATGGTGTGTTCAATAAAAACATGGTAACATTTAATTATTTGTGTGTTGTTAGTTTAAGCAGACTGTGATTGTCTATTGTTGTGAATTAGATGAAGATCAGATCACATTTTATGACCAATTTGTGCAGAAATCCATATCATTCCAAAGGATTCACATACTTTTCCTTGCAACTGTATATGTTGTTTTTATATTTCAGTCATCCTTTTACATGGACGCTGTCTTAATTGTCGATATCCATGACAATGGCCTGCGCCAATGGTTAAAAGGAGCGATGCGCAAGCACGCATTGACGCACAGCCTGAGGAAGCGCATGTAGCGCGAAACGGCCGCCGCTGTTCAATGCGTGCTGCAGAATTGTCCGCCCCCTGCCACACTTGATTTTGGAATAAAAGCTGCTGCTATTTCCACACACGGGTCAGTGCCGCTGTCTATTCTTTCCCTCACACTGGTATCATTTGCACTTTAACTGCTACGTTCAGCTGTGCACCACCGATCGTGTGTGTCCTCCCTGCCGTGTGAACTGCATTGACTGTCAGCGCGTACTGTCTGTGTGGCTGTGCCACCCCCTACCTCAATTGCTTGGTCTAGCAAACAAGGGCAGGGAAGGTACATAACTTTTACTGCCCACTTTGTGAACATTCTGACGGCCGTCAAGCATGCAAACCGTGGCACCCGTGTAGATTTGGTGTTACCGCCATGGATTGCATGCAGGCCTGCCTCTTCTTCTCCTCCTCCTACTCCATCCTCCCTCTCCTCCTCTGCTGACTGCTCCTTTTCCGCTGCTACCGTCTCTTCCGCCCAGGGTCGGACTGGCTCACCGGGAAGCCGGTGAAATGCCCGGTGGGCCCCTTGCCTGTCTGCTTATACTACAGCCAGAGCCACCAGCAGAGCAGTTACTATACTTTCAGGTGCCTGGCTGTTATCAGGTGCTGGACTGCAGCACTGGCACACATATCATTTTACTTTGGTGAAAGGGACAGCACAATACCTTGCAGCGCTTGTTCCTTTCTCCAAAGTAAACTTCACCGACCCGACATGAGCAGACAGCTCCCCCCCCCCCTCTCTGCAGTGTGATATTCCATCATGTGTGAGGAGGGGGCGGAGCCGGAGGAGCCGAGGCAGCAGCAGGAGATAATGGAGACACTGCTCTCTCTGAGTCACTGTGGCTCCAGTATAAACTTCAGTTCTCTTCTCTGGTTTCACTACTCCACACAGCAGAACTGGGGTAAGTTAATGTGGGAGGGAACTGGGAAGTTAGGAGAGTCCTGAAGCTGCTGCCCCTGCACATCTTGTGTCCCTGTTGTTCCAGCCCCTCACAGACCTTTGCCCACCAACTATCTCACCTATACTTTATACAGAGCAAGAAGTTATGTCTCCCAGTGTCCCCCTCTGTCCCCCTCTTCCCTCTCATCAGTGGCATTTCACACATTCCAAGCCCCTCAACCCCACATAATATGTAATGTCTCTGGAGTAGTGGCGTACACACAATCCATAGGGCCCCAGTGCAAAACTGAACCATGGGCCCCCCCCCGTCACCCCCCCCCAACCTCCCTCCACCAGCAGCAGAGTTAGGCTATATTCACACCTGCGTTTAGGTGCGGATGCGTCTGGTATCTGCACAGACGGATCCGCACCTACAATGCAAACGCTTGTGTCCGTTCAGAACGGATCTGTTTGCATTACCACGTACAAAAAAAAAAGATAATACACTAAAAGTCAATGGGAGGCGGATCCGTTTTCAATTGCACCATATTGTGTCAGTGAAAACGGATCTGTCCTCATTGACTTAAATTGTAAGTCAGGACGGATCTGTTTGGCTCCGCATCGCCAGGCAGACACCAAAACGAATCTGCACAGACGGATCCGCACCTATAATGCAAATGCTTGTATCCGTTCAGAACAGATCCGTTTGGCTGCAAGCAGCGTTTTGGTGTCCGCCTCCATGGAGGCTGAACGGAGGCAAACTGATGCATTCTGAGCGGATCCTTATCCATTCAGAATGCATTGGGGCTAAACTGATCCGTTTTGGACCGCTTGTTAGAGCCCTGAAACAGATCTCACAAGCGGACCCAGAAACGCAGGTGTGAAAGTAGCCTAACTCTGCTATATTTCTGTAGCCTGCAACCTCTGACTGCCCAGTTGGGCTGAAACTACTACACCCAGCATGTTCTGGCAGTAATAGTAAATGGATATTGGTGCAATTCTGAGCTACTAGTCTATATAATACAATATAATATTATGTATTATATAGACTGGGCAGTCAGAGGTTGCAGGCTACAGAAAAATAGCAGAGTTAGTTATAAAGCCAGCCCCCATCAGACCCTACTCTGAGTCTACTCTGAACTCACTCACCATAAATGTGGTGAGCAATTATGAAGACTTTTTTTTTACTAATCTTATCTTCACTTCCGGACCGGCACCGGCTTCTTCACGCTCTCCCGAAAGCTTTTCCGACGCCTTCTCCCTGCTGCGTTCCGGCGTTGTGCGCCTGCGCAGCCTAGGGCAACGTCATGTCCGGGGAGGAGAAGAGGTTCACACTCACACACGGAGCGTGATTCCCGCAATCGACTCGCTCGTGTGAAACAGCCCTTATACAGGCAGGCACAGCACTACTGCAGGGCGGGGCCAGGGGTCCACAGGCGGCCAGGCCCCCTGGAGTGCCGGGCCCGGTCGCAACTGCGACCCCTGTATGTACGCCCCTGCTCTGGAGGTTATATCAGTACTGGAGCGATATAAGAGGAGCGGCTGATATCAGTCAAATAGGATGTAATGTCTCTGAAGGTTATATCAGCGTTGGAGCGTTATAAGAGGAGCGGCTGATATCAGTCACATATGATGTAATGTCTCTGGAGGTTACCGTATTTTTCGCCCCATAAGACACACTTTTCCCCCCCAAAAAATGGGGGGAAAATGCCCCTGCGTCTTATGGGGTGAATGCTGACATTTTTACATCGCAGGCTGCGATGTATGCGAGAGCGGGGAGGGACTGGGAGGAGGAGCTGGGGCCGGCAATTGTGGCGGGGCCGGTGCAGTCACTGTACTTCGGCCCCGCCGCTCCAGTGCTGCAAATATTCAAATATAAAATGTCTCATTCAATTAAAAGTGATTAAACATGCCCCCCCCCTTTATTATTACCATACATCCTAACAGCCGGGCGGGCGGCAGCATAACTCCCTGATGTCACATGCCTGCACCGCCTACTTTATGAATCAAGCAGGCGGCGCAGGCACGTGACGTCAGTGAGTGACGCGCTGGCCGCCCGGCCTGCCTGCGTTGTACAGAAGCTGTTAGGGTGTACAGTAATATTAGGAGTGAGGGGGCATGTTTAATCACTTTTAATTGAATGAGACATTTTATATTTGTATACTGCAGCGGTGGGGGGGGGATCTGTGGATGACAGTTTTATGGGGGACATCTGTGGATGGCACTGTTAAGGGGTGGGGGTCTGTGGATGGCACTGTTATGGGGTGGGGGGTCTGTGATGGCACATATATAACAGTGCCACCCACAGATCCCCCTCCATAAAAGTGCCACCCACAGATCCCCCTCCATAACATTGCCACCCACAGATCCCCCTCCATAACAGTGCCACCCACAGATCCCCCTCCATAACAGTGCCACCCACAGATCCCCCTCCATAACAGTGCCACCCACAGATCCCCCTCCATAACAGTGCCACCCACAGATCCCCCTCCATAACAGTGCCATCCACAGATCCCCCTCCATAACAGTGCCACCCACAGATCCCCCTCCATAACAGTGCCACCCACAGATCTCCCTCCATAACAGTGCCATCCACAGATCCCCCTCCATAACAGTGCCATCCACAGATCTCCCTCCATAACAGTGCCATCCACAGATCCCCCTCCATAACAGTGCCATCCACAGATCCCCCTCCATAACAGTGTTCTTCACAGATCCCCAGTAATAGTGCCATCCACAGACCACCATTAGTTCCAAACCCACCAAAAGCACACCTTTTGGTTAAAAAACTTTTTTTTCTTATTTTCCTCCACAAAAACCTACGTGCGTCTTATATCAGTCACATGTGATGTAATGTCTCTGGAGGTTATATCAGTGCTGGAGCGTTATAAGAGGAGCGGCTGATATCAGTCACATATGACTGTGGATAGGTCATCAGTATCTGATTGGTGGGGGCCTGACACCTGGGACTAGGGATCGACCGATATAGATTTTTTTTGAGCTGATAACCTGTGAACTTTCAGGCCGATAGCCGATAATTTATACCAATATTTTGTGCATTTTCATTTTTGAAAAAAAAAAAAATTCCTACACAAATCTGTTGTTAAACGAAGAGATGCCATTATATATATCTAAGATTAAATATTTATACTTAATATTTTGGTGTTTTTTTTTTATTTAATAACTATTTCCCCCTTAGGGGCTAGAACCTGGATCCCTTGTCCTATTCACCCTAATAGAGCTCTATCAGGGTGAATAGGACTTCACACTCTCCCTGCTGCCCTGTGCATAGTACACATGTCAGCAGGGAGCTGACTATGGCAGCCAGGGCGCCAGTAGCATCCTGGCTGCCATGGTAACCGATCAGAGCCCCACAATTACACTGCTTGGGCTCTGATCAGAAGCTGCCACTGCCACCAATGAAGATAACTTGCCCATTAATTCAAATATAGAGACACCTGACCTCTATGAGAGGTAGCTGCGATCCGCGACAGTTAACCCCTCAGGTGCAGCTATATGATTCACCCGCCTCCTATATTTGAATTAATAACTGAGTTAACATCATTGGTGGTGCAATGGCCACAGCCCCTCCCCTCCTCCTCCCCGCTTGCCTCTCACTGGTGGCAGCAGCGGCACAGGGGGGAGGGACTGCTTCCTTCTACCCTGTGCTGCGGAGGGAACATTGATCGCGTTGATAGCAGTGCAATCCATGTTCGCGATTCGTTATCGGCATATCGGCAAGGTTAGATGCTGATACCGATAACTTTGAAAATCCTGAATATCGGCCAATAATATCGGTAAATCCGATAATCGGTAGATCCCTACCTGGGACCACTGCCGATCAGCTGTTTGAGAAGGCACCGGGGCTCCTGTGAGCCCTGTGCCATTCTCTGTGATTTTTCTGGGCCATGTGACGTCATGTTCATTGATCAAGTGGCCTAGGAGCAGCTCAGCCGCATAGAAGTGAAAGGGGCTGAGCATGATACCAAGCACAGCCGCTATACAATGTACGGCGCTGAGCTTGGTGAGCTGTGAGGAGGCCGGGGCACTACTGCGATCACTTCAATAAACTTATCCTTTTGAATATGCAGGAAATATTTCCTTCACTTTGGATATTGTTTAGGCTGGCTGGGGGACTGGGTGGTTCATCTAGGACATGGAATGTCCATGTGTGACTGCTGTCTAAACTACTGACTGTAAATAACAGATACAGTTATCAACTAAATGAGTTGCTTAAAGGGAGTCTGTCATCACAGTTTCACCTTTTAACCCTTCCCATAGCTTTCAAGCAGCATTACAGTTGATAAAAACGTTACCTTTATAAGCAATCGTGGACTTATAAAACTGGCAAAAATCATCTTAGTAGGATATGCAAATGAGGGCTCGCAAGTGCCCAGGGGCGGCGTCAACTTCGTAGGTGCCCAGGCAGCTTTGCCTTATCGTCGCTTCCCCCCCGCCCAGTCTTTCCCTCTGCCCGCCCATCCTTTCCCTCTGCCCGCCCATCTTCTTACTTCTTCTTTCGCCGAGATCCCGTGCCTGCGCACTGAGTCCATCGGCCGGCGCATGCGCACTGCGATGTCCATTCCTGGTACGGCATCACAGTAATTAATGCGCATGCGCCGGCTAATGGACTCAGTGCGCAGGCGCAGGATCTCGGTGAAAGAAGAAGTAAGAAGATGGGCGGGCAGAGGGAAAGGATGGGCGGGGGGAAGCGACGATAAGGCAGAGCTGCCTGGGCACCTACGAGGTTGACGCCGCCCCTGGGCACTTGCGAGCCCTCATTTGCATATCCTACTAAGATGATTTTTGCCAGTTTTATAAGTCCACGATTGCTTATAAAGGTAACGTTTTTATCAACTGTAATGCTGCTAGAAAGCTATGGGAAGGGTTAAAAAGGTGAAACTGTGATGACAGACTCCCTTTAAAGAGAAACTATTTGATATAGTGCAGTGCACAATACTGTTCTGTTTAGCATAATGTTACTGTATTGTGTGCTAAAATGCATACATTCATGTGTGCGAGACTGAAAAATGAACAAGTTATATCTCCAGCTCTAGGGTGGGCCCCCAAAATCAATTCCACTGGTGGGCCCTAGGCACCCCAGTCCGACACTGCTTCCGCCCCACCCCCCAAGATCCCCAGAACCTATTTGCTGTGTCAGGTAAGACACTGTCATGCTGTGCTGCAGCCATTGTGCCTGGAAGCCAAGAGCCACACCGGTCCTGCACTCCTTTCAGCTTTACGGTCACATGCAGATCAGTGGCTAACCCCGTTCAATTTGACAGTTGGTAAAGTGGTGTGCGACAATGGTGCCAATCTGCAGAGCACGATGAAACAGGGCAAAATGACACACATGCCCTGCATGGCACACATCCTGAACTTAGTCATGCAGTGATTCGTTGCCAAATACCCCGGGGTCCAGGACGTCTTGCGGCAGGCATCCATTTTAGAAGATCTTATACGGCCATGGCTCGCCTTGATGATATTCAGCGGCGACACCACCTGCCCGTCAGACGTCAGACTTGTGACTGCCGGACACGATGGAACTCCACCTTGTATATGCTTGATAGGCTGCTCCAGCAGAAACGTGCAGTTAGACTACCTGTACAAACTCTGCGGCAGGACAGGTTCTGGGGAGCTTATTTTTTTTTCACCGCTCCAGTGGCTGCTCATGCGCGATGCATGCAGACTTCTGCGGCCATTTGATGAGATCAGTGATATTGTACCTTACGTCTCCTTTCTGGAGTGTGAATTGCGTTGTGTCATTGATCAAGCCGTCGAGGAGCAGGAGCAGAAAGTTAAGGAAGTCGCAATGCTGGATGAATTCACAGGGAAACTACTCCATCTGAGACAAGTCAACAACAGGAGTCTGAAGAGGAGTCAGAGGAGGATGGTTCCGGGGCGGAAGAGGAGCAAGAAAAGCATGCTTTACATCTTTCTGGGATCCCTGGTGTTGTCCGTGAATGGAGGGAGGAGAACGAGGACGACATTATCCTGGATGATGAGCAGGAGCCAGGCCACTCCACCGCTTCCAGTTTAGTGCATATTGGGGCCTTCATGTTCCAGTGTTTGAAGAGGGACCCCCGTATAAAAAGCATAAAGGGCAAGGACCAGTACTGGGTGGCAACATACTTAGACCTCCGGTACAAACACAAAATGGCGGAAATGTTTCCACCATCACAAAGGGCTTTCAGAATGCAGCACTTCCAGGCCTTGCTTCGAGAAATGCTGCATTCTGCTTTTGCGGGTGCTGGCAGAGGAATTTCCACTCACAGAGAAACAGTTGCGGGTACCAATCCAACAGCGCATGGAAGAAGAGGGTGGTTTGAAGATGTGTTGGTCACTTCGGATATGAGATCATTCTTGCATCCAACCCATCGACAGCCGTCCTCCGGATCCAGCCTCAGGAAATGCCTAGACTGACAGGTGTCCAACTACATCGGGTTAATAGCCGATGTGGATGCTCTGAGAAGCAATGAACCCCTGGACTACTGGGTGTGCAGGCTTGACCTGTAGCCAAAGCTGGCACAATTTGCCATGGAACTGTTGGCTTGCCCCTCATCCAGTGTACTGTCCGAAAGGACGTTCAGCACAGCAGGGGGGACCATGACAGATAAGCGCACTCACCTAGCTCACGACAGTGTGGACTACCTCACATTTCTAAAAATGAATGAGGCATGGATCTCGGAGGAATTCAACACTTATGACGAGTCGACCATGTTTGATTGAAATTCCTCATTACAGCCCACAAATATCCGCCACCACCGAGAACAAATCTGGGCCTGCACTGGTCTACAGTTACATATTTATCCTGTGAACGGCCAATGTACCTCCAGCCACAGAATCCAAAGTTCTTTTGCTGTCAGGTGAATGCCTATTGGCAAATTTTTGGGGCCTGCACTGGCCAACAGTTAAATTTTTATCCTGTGACTGCTCAATGTACCTCCAGCCACAGAATCCTACGAAGTTGTGTGCTGTCAGGTGAATGCCTATTGGCTAATTTTTGGGGCCTGTACTGGAGTAGCAAGTACTCACAACAATACTTAGTGCACCAATCACTAATATCTCATGAGACCTTATAAAATGTGAAGTTTTGTGTACCGCGAAAAAATAAATTGCATAATTAGTGCTTTTCTATCACGGTCGGCGTGACTATCACATACGTGACGCAGAGGGAGGGAACAAGGAAGACCCTGCCCAAGTGAGAGGGAAGGTGATGACCCCTGACTCACCTAGCGGCTGGCACCTGGCTGCCCTGACGTCCCTAGACGGGTTCCTCACCCGTACGCCGATCACGTGCCTAAAGCCCTGGCTTTCCCTAAGCTGAGCCCTAGATAGTGAACAGGGCGGTGGGAACACTAGTCCGCACCACTAGCTCTAAAGGAAAACACCAAGGGAAGGACAGACAATACAAACTCAACATATAATCCCAGGTGGGCGACAACAGGAGACAACAAGAAGCCCAACAGGGATCCGGAGGGTAGCACTCTGGAACGACAACCAGGATTCACAACTCCAGTGGGTCAGTATAGATGTCCAGGCAGGAAGCTCTATAACTGGCAACTAGAGAAGAGTGAGGGGAGAATATAAGGAGGTTGGGAGTGGCAGACAAGAAACAGCTGAGGAGGAGAAGCTACGGATCCCTGATTGAGACAAAAAGGATAGCAAGGCAAACACAGAAAAGAATCACTAAGAAACAACGTGATCTTTAGATATAGAGCGCGCAGCCACCCGCTGCGACCTCCTGACCCTGGGTATAACGGAGTCAGACGTGGCTCTTGATACTCTCGTGACATTTTCGCAATGGCGCTTTCTTTAAACACTCGATCTGCATATACAGCGATTGCTATAACATGCATGTGAAATGTAATCAAATACACTGCTTTAATGTCAAATTGCTTACTGTAAAAATAAATTCTTTCTCAATTTCGCGAAAATTGTTGCCAACCATCTTTTCTGATCACATCCAACTTTGGTCTGGCGAAAACCCAGTTGCTGTAGTAGGTCGCGCATATTTTGCGCATGCGCATAGGCGAAAATTATATTGCTGATATTTTGCATTGAAAAAAATAATGAATGGAGATCGCAAATACGAATAATACTTCTGGTATGTCACTGTCCATGTTGTGGGACTATTTGTGCACTTCTAGTATTTGGTGGCTGCAAATATGACCTGAAGGTATTCCAGGTTCGCCTGCCCTAACAGTGAATGGGGCCCTCCGCGAACTTGCCGTTCGCGAACCGTCCAGGCCGATGTTCGTCCTTCACTAATTGTCAGGTGACATTTTACCAATTTTGCTGTATACAAACTCCTGCTCTGCATAGGGGACAGGGACCTAATATTTGTAAAATCGTCTGTTTAATTGGTGGGTGACATGAACACAGTTTTGCAGTGAATAAACCTCTGCTCTGCATAGTTGACAGGGACCAAATTTTTTTTTAAATCGTCTGTTCCATTGGTGGGTGACATTATCCCATTTTTGCCGATGAAAAACCCCTGCTCTGCATAAGTGAAAGGGACTTCAAATTTCTAAAATTTGTCTTTAATTGATGCGTGCCACCTCCTTTCATTCGATCCTTCCGCTTTAACAACTTGTCCCACATTTCCGCTCTATCACATTTCAACCATTGACCTCCCTTGCATGTGGTATCCCTTTCTCACGCTACCTCTCCGACATGGAACCCTGATTCGCTGCTAACCGTGATCAACATGGTAGGCGCAGAAAAGAACATCGAAAGTTGATAGAGACGATATCCAATTGGATCGTGGATGTCATGGGGACGTGCGATCAGGAAGAAGTTATCTAGAGTCAACAAAGCGGCAGCAGTGCCTCTTCTGTCTAACGTTTCCAAATCCAAAATACCCCAGTGACATTCGCTATAATTTTTTATCAATCATTACAATAACAGGGCGTCTTAAGAGTCCTTTATTGTTATTTATCGTCACTACCTCCCCGAGTCGGGAGTGGGTAATTTCTGCGCACCCCCTCCTTTACTTGGAAGCTTCGGCTTCAATAATTTGTCCCACATTTCCGCTCGATCACATTTAATTTCATCCATTGACCGTCGTATCCCTTTCTCAGTCTCCCTCTCTGGCCTGGAACCCTGATTCCCCGCTACCAGTGATCACCATGGTAGGCGCAGAAAAGAACATCGAAAGTTGATAGAGAATATATCTAATTGGATCGTGGACATCACGGGGACATGCGACATGGTTGAGCAGTATGTGTGCACACGCCTACACGTACTGACTGATGGGTCTGCCCCCTTCATCTTCTGGGTCTCCAAATTGGGCACATTGCCTTAGCTTGCCCTTTACCCCTTGGAGGTGCTAAACTGCCCTGCAGCCAGTGTATTGTTTGAACGTGTGTTTAGCACAGCTGAAGGGGGTTATCACAGGTTATATTTCCCAATGTTTTAGGGTCTACCCAAATTTAAACCCAAAAATATAATAATAATATAAAAAACAAAAACCAGTGTTGGCTACATCCTCCTCCTCCACCGCCGCTTCCACCTACACCACCACATCCACCACCTACTCCATATGGACCTCCTCCTCCTTGATCAAGATTATTATTTTTTATTTTTACGTATTTTATGTTATTTGAAGTCATTTCCCTATCCACATTTGTTTGCAGAGCACTTGCCATGCTCTTAACCACATTCTGCTGCCATTTGCAGCCCTCTAGCCCTTTCCATTAATTTTGCCATTTTAGTGCTCAAAAGTTCGGGTACCCATTGACTTCAATGGGGTTCGGGTTCAGAGTAAAGTTCCGGTCAAGTTCGGGTCCCGAACTCAAATTTTTTTGTGAAGTTCGGTCGAACCCGAACATCCAGGTTTCCGCTCAACTCTAGTAAGGCTGTCTATACCGATGACTGTATATAACTCTTATTGAAAATGGATACTAACTATCTAAAGCTAACATCAAGCAAAGTATGAGAATACTGCTCTAATTTGAACCTTGCTTTTTCTGCGAACATGTGATGCCATAACAAACATCCTTAGTGAGTTTTTCTGGCCACTTGCTCTATTCATTTTGTTCATTCTATCTGATTTATTTCAATGTGTAATACCATGTACCGAGTATAATAATATATGGTCAGATAGGGTGTTGTAGGAGAGTACCTGGGGTGGTGGTGGACGGGAGATATGTGCCACCGGGGGTCCTTGCCCTGGTGCAGTAAGAGCCGGAAAAGTGCATTTTGCAGTGATTATGCTGTTAACACAGCGGACCTGGGCCGGCTCTTACTGGGAGCAGGCAGATATGCGGGCGGGTGCCTGTCTCCCCACGGTCCAGGCCAGGTTTGCAGGGAAGGGTTAAAACCCGACCAGCAACAAGGGTGTGGTGCGCAATATGGAGCTTCTGTGTTCTCTTTCTGTGAGAGTGAGAGTGAGAAGTGGAGGTGAGCTGGGCTGTGTGCTGAGGCCTGTAAAGGAGTGTGCGGGAACCCGCAGCTGAAGCCAGGAGGGATCCGTGTTCCGTGGCTAGAAGACGGACCCAGGGACTTACTTCACCAAGGAGAAAAAGGTGACATTACTCCTGGCTTTAAATAGACTTTACTTTATGTGACGGAAACAGGCCTCAAGTAGCCTGCAGCAGGGACTTGCTGTGTTTGAACTATTATTTTGCTGTTGTGTGTGACCACCATTCCCTATGAACTGCACCGTCTTTCACTTGTATGCACCAAGTGAATAAACAAAGCATCGTGTTTTACACCGAGACCGGTCTGTGTTGCCTCTATACTGCACTCGCTACCACTGCCTACCAGAGCGGATCCCCACAGTGTACATTCATTAACACCTATTTGATCAGCAACCAACTCATGATATGATGAAGTGTATGTACACATTATCTATATATTGCATTACTCTTTTCAAAAAAATATGTTAATAATTCATTTATTTTTAATTTTTTATATATTTTTTTGGGCGGGTATGTTTGTTTTTGATGTACTCAGCAGATCTATATAATATATATATGTTTCAATTTTTTTATTAAATTATTGAAATAAATAAACTTTTCATTGATATTCTAATTTATTGAGATGCACCTGTATTTATCTACATGGATACAGAACACTTTTTCTGCTCTTCCTATATTTTGAAATATAACAATACCTAAAAAGGCACTTTCTAGAAGACTTTTTGAAATGTTTAAAGTTTGATTAGTACTAAACCTCTTATTAAATGTGTGAATGTGTTGATTCCTTAAAATATGGAAACACTGAATTAAAAAAAGCATAATTCAACCACAATTTCTTATGACTATGTTTTTATAATGGATAATTATGTGGCTATTTACTAAACCTATATTCCAAGTTTAAATTGTATTTCCATGACTTCATCAATATTTTTATGATTCTAAAATATACACAACAAAATTTTTATTCTGAAGTTGCTAGACCAGTGCTGCTCCATGGAGTACAATGCAGAAAACAAATGTTTATCAAGGATTATAGTTCTTAGCAGATAAATTATTGCTGTCAGGATTATTTGTTTACAGATCCTTAATGATATTACACAGAATTTTGAAAATTATACAAAAGTAATATTGTACTTAGCTCTCATTGAAATTAATAGAGTGAAAATGGAAGAGCCTTAATTAAAAGAACCCAGTCATATAATCCTAAAAAAGTGCCCCAACTATAATGATTGAAGAGGTCACAAGCAATGGAGATGATCAGTTTGCACAATATTGAGAGTGTGGTCATGAAAATAAAGGCTGTTGTTATGCAATAGGGCATGTCTTCTCAAAGATGATTTTCCACTCAAGTATCTGCTCAAGTTCATAAGACAATTGCTAGAAGTACAGTACTATCTATATGCTGCAGGACAGAAAAGTCACAAGTCATAAAATTATATATATATATATATATATATATATATTTGTGTCCGTAGCTATGGTCCGTAACACGAAGGGAAGGGGCCCTAACAATGGCTGATGTGTGCCCGGAGCCACGTCACGTGGGCAGGCCTAAAAGAGGGCCCACCCTAGGTAGAGCGAAAAAGGACAAGAAAAAAGGGGGGGGTAGAAACGGCGTACGTGCCGTGTAATGGCAGGAGCGGGGTTTAAAAAGGGGGTGACCTCGGCCCCGCCCACAAATACAGGCTGCACGCAGCCTTAACTATTTGTGTCCGTAGCTACGGTCCGTAACACGAAGGGAAGAGGCCCTAACAATGGCTGATGTGTGCCCGGAGCCACGTCATGTGGGCAGGCCTAAAAGAGGGCCAAAAAGACACTCAAGTAGGAGAGAAGCACAATTTAATATACATTACAAAGCCAAAGAACGAAAAACTTCACGGGTTTCCGATTGCGGATCTGGAATGTACCAGGAAAAACAGGCCGATCTCCACCTGCCCATATGACGTATGACATGCGGAGGCGTCTTGTGTTTGGAGGCTGCGGATGCTGCCCCTATACGAAAAGAATGTCCGGTTATCGTTTTGGGGTCTACCCCCAACCCCGCGACCAGGGATCTGATGTGAGTCACGAACTGCAGCGTGGATAGGGGCTTCCCTTGGAACGGAAGTAGAGGTGATTCAGGGTCTGGAGATAGTATGGTGTCCAGGAGATGCCTGAGCACATGAACCGGACACCAAGCGTTCTTGGTTTCAAAAAAGCGAACCTGTGTTGGGGGTCCGGTCTGAGACGTCTTCGTGGAAGGTAGGCTTAATACCAGGTGATCCCGGTTCCAGGACAGTTGTTTCCTCTTTAGGAACGTAGCCCTTGAGGAATTAACGGAGAATTCACCCGGGCGCAGGAAGCCGTAGAAACTCAAATACATCGCGGCTTTGATGACCAGACTAAAGGAAGGGCCAAAAGGATTTCCATCTAGGATTGCTGATAGTTGTCTGAAAAGTTCGCCGGAGACCGGCTGTCGGGAAAGGGTCGTGTCTCTACTGCTCTTCTCAATGCCCCTGAGTGTGGCTTTGACGGCTTGGGACGTGAACGCAGAGCGATGTTCCGGATTTTGCAATACTAAGAAATGCTGCGCCCCGGCCAGGTACAAACGGATGGTGTTGGGAGCCAGTTTAAGATTGACATGACAATAGGCCAGAAAAGAACATGCTGTGTCCCCCTGGGGATGATCCCTGGCGAATTTTTAAAAAAAGATTCCAACCGGTGCGATAATTGCGGGCCGTATTGACAGAGAGGGATCGGTGCATGAGGTCCTTGGCTGTCGCCAGCAGAGACCTTAATCCAACATTAGGTCGCTGAATCTGGGAATCCGTGCCCCGGTCTGGTCGGCTTCTGGATATACCTGAAAAAACGTGCGAATATTGAAGCGAGTCAATGCATCGGCCGCTGTGTTACTAGCACCTGAAATGTGTGAACATGAAAAGTGAAAGTTGATTGTCACGGACAGCCAGAACAGCTTGCGCAGAAGGGACATGATTCTTGAAGACTTGGCTCGACCCTTAGAAATGATGTCCACCAAGTCCTGACTGTCCGAGATGAACATGACACTGGAATTGGCCCACAGGTGACCCCAAGTCGCGGCCGCTGCCACGATAGGATAAAATTCCAGAAACGGGGAGGAACTGAGGGCCTGAGGGTCTGTACTGATCTGGGGCGGCCAAGGTCCAGCTAACCAGTGGCTCGTGAAGATTGCCGCAAATCCACGGGAAGCCGCGGCATCGGAAAACACCGTGGCTGAAGACTGGGTCCAGGATGGGATGAACAGGCTTACCCCGTTCCACGCTGACAGGAAGTTGTTCCACATGCGTAAGTCTGCCATGGCAGACCTGTCTAAGTGAACAATGCTATCTGGCTCTGGGGCTGCTGGGAGGAGCGAGAGCAGACACGAAACGAAGGCCCTACCCTGGGGCATTACCCTCAAGGCGAAATTCAATCTACCCAGAAGGGACTGTAGCTCTACTTTAGTCAACTGGGAAGATGCTAATGCCCCGGAAATGACCTCACAAATTTGTGCCAACTTATCTACAGGCAGCCTAGCTTCCATCCTGCCAGAGTCCAGGATTATGCCCAGGAAGGTGATAGAGGTGGCAGGACCTGACGTCTTTCCCTGAGATAAGGGAATGTGTAAGGAGGAAAAAAGTTCCAGAAGGGAGTGAAGACCTGACGGGTGGCATTGTGGTTGTTCTATGAGGAGGAACTCGTCCAGATAGTGGATGACCGATGGAGTACTGCCGTATTGGACCAGAATCCAATGTAATGCCTGAGCCAGTTGGTCAAACTACCATGGGCTGCTTTTAGAGCCGAATGTCAGACGATTGGCAAAATAATACCTGCCCTCCCACTGTATGCCGTAGTATTCCCATAAATGCGGTGCAATTGGTAGTAGCTTAAATGCGTCTGCTATGTCGGTTTTAGATAACCAGGCGCCTCTACCAGCCCTGAGAATAAGAGCAATGGCCTCATCAATGGACGCATACCTCATGGAAAATTCCTCAGAAGGAATTAATGAATTGATACTAGGGATGACGGAATCATGAGGGGCTGAGAGGTCATAAATCAAACGCTTTTTATTTGATTCTTTTTTGGATACAATTCCTATGGGGCTGATCCGCCAACGAGAAAATGGAATCTGATTGAAAGGGCACAGAAGGAACCCTTTCATGACCTCCGAGTCCAGGAGCTCCTGGACAGCGGCGGGCTCAGACCTGGCCGACTGAAGATTGTCGCACTCCCAATTAGAGTGGGGGAGCGCCACCATCCCAGTGTCAAAGCCAAAGGAGAGCCCGGAAATCAAGAAATCCACAAATCCCGGAACCGGATGTTCCAGCAACAAACAGGCCAGGAGTTCAATATTACAGTCGGCTAGTCACGGTTGTTTAGAAAATCTTTTCGGACACGTGGATTTGGGGTGAGCCCTGAAGCAAATAGTGCAGATGTGTAGAGCCCTGCAGCCACTAAAGAGACAAGTGCCACAGTTAAAGTTGTTACAGACTTGGCTATTGCCAAGATAGACAATGGGTCTCCCTAACTTGTCTGTGGAGGAGGGGCTGCGTGAAACCCCGGATGGGCCAGGGGTGGCCCTATCTGGTTGGGCAGCGGCTGCTTGGGGACACCACTCAGTGGAATGGAAGATCGACTGGCAAGTTGAACAGGAGGGAGCCCGGAGGCCTGCAAAATGCCGGCAGAATAACTCCATATCAAGAGTGGCCCAGTTAGTGGTAAACTTAAATTGAGCCAGCGCAGCGGCGGCCTTGGCAGAGAAGGAGCGGTGGTAATCGTAGAAGGCCGTGCCGCCGTACTTATGCCCAAGATCAGTAATCCTGTACAGGTACGTATCCAGCTCCTCCCTCCGCGACGGGTAGGCGGAGCAGATCACGTACCTATACAGGCTAAAGGCCAAAACGAATTCCAGGACGGATAGTTTGCGGTTAAGTCAGGCATCCTTGGCCCTGAGAACAATCAATATTTCCCCGCAATCAAAGGTCTTATTGTCGGCCGCATCATGGGATGCTATCAGGATTGAAGCCAGGTTGACATCCTTTCCCGCCAAAATGTATTTTCTGATATTGTCAGGCACGAAGTGTGCTGGGGCAATTACTGGAGCTGCCGGAGCCGTACCTGGTGCCGGTAGCTGAAATGATGAGGGTTCGGTGAGTGGGACCTCCACCTGGGAAGTCGTATGGGTTCTGGATTCCAAGTCCACCACCCTGGCCCTGATGTCAGCCACGGATGAGGCGAGGGAATCCATGGAGGCCTGCAACTGCACCAGACACTGCTGAATGGATGGGAACGAATCTTCCCCTTCTGAAGGACTGGGTTCCGACATCAAGAGCCTGAATAGCTCAGCTTTCCTTGCCGACGCTGGATGCCTGATGCCTCTTCTGTTCAACTCTGCTACGAGCCTTGGTACGGTCCATCTCCTGAGAGATTCTGGGCCGCCTTGACCAGAGACCGAAGTACCCGGGAGGGACAACGCATCGTTCACGTCCGACACCTGAGACATGGCTTGGAAGACCTTGTGGTCACCTCACGTTGAACCTGAAAATAAAGAAAAACATGGCAACTGGAGAGGTCGCGTAGACCACATTCCGCACTCGCTAAGCCCATGAGCAATCGTAATTGAGAACATACCTGAGGCTAAGGACCAGACACCCTGGCCTTACAGCTGAAACTTGACAGATGAGACCTGATACGCCCTGGGAACTGAATGTTAGGAGCCGACGTGAATGCGTTATGCGGGGGCAGGATTAACAAAGAACCAATTGTGGCGTAAAAGAACAAGAGAATGTTCACACGACGTGCTGGATTGAACTGAGAAGCAGAAATGATGCTTGGATGCGTGGGGCAGGAACTAATAGAGGCTCACGTGAGCCGAGCGGATACACAGGCAGGGAAGAAAGGAAGGTGCAGAAGAGCGACTAGGGTGCATGGAGGAGGAGACACAGACGCCGTAGTGAATAGCTGGGAACTATGCAGACAATGATAGTTACACGAAGGCTGAATGGCCCAGAGCCAATAGCACCAGGACCTGCTGGCCGCATGGTTGTGCTGCAATATGTGGCTGGCAGACACAGAAATGGCCTCTAGGATCGACTTGACAGGGTCTGTGTACAAGCAGAATATATATATATTTTTTTCATTAATATTAATTTTAATTACATTCGAAACCAAACAAAATCCCTATAACAGGGGCATTGGGCCTGCTGCTGGTCCACTTTCCAGGGTGGGCGCAATTTCACAGTGGACTCAATGGACTGCCCCTTGACCCATGACTCCCTGGCCCTTAAGCCTACGCCCTGGAAAAAGCAAGATGTAGGGAGCGCGAGGCTGCTACCGCCGAGCCCAGCGGAGAGAGAGGTCACGTGACCGCCCTCTCGCGATAGGACGGACCTGCGGGAGTCGGCGGCAGGGGACCTGAGGAGGAGAGGACGGAGCCCGGGGAGGGCACGAGCCCCGGAGAACAAGGGAGAGGGGTAAGCTGGTGAAACGAGGGGATGAAAACCCGTGCGCCGGGCGGCCGTGCGCCATACCTTACCTTGCCTGTGCGCTATACCGGACGTGAGGTAGACAGCAATGCAGGATGGTAGAAACGGCATACGTGCCGTGTAATGGCAGGAGCGCGGTTTAAAAAGGGGGTGACCTCGGCCCCGCCCACAAATACAGCTGCACGCAGCCTTAACTATATATATGTATATATTTTTTTTTTCTGACTGATTAGCTCGCTTTCGGGGGTCACACTCAAAAATATCTTCACCAGACACCAAGTTGAAGGACACCAAGTATTGCGGCACATCCGCGTAAACATAAACAATTATACAAAACAAACACCTTGCCCGTCTGGGCTCTACCTAAACAGAAAAATATCCCTGACTCACCTACATAACGCAGTTCACACTTGGAATCAGATGCGGCTTTCTCAGCCAGTCGCTCAGCAGTCTCCAGGCTGTAGCAAAACAGTATGTCTGGGGAGCTATGGCCCAGAAGTCTGCCTGACTCTGGCCGTGCAACCCTCTCACTGCCGGACATTGCGTGGTCACCCAAACTCCAGGCTATTCAAAGCCTTGTGGCCCTCAGTCCTCCTGACTGAGACCACACACAGAGCCTCTGCATCACAAAACACTCCCTTGACTGACAGTCTGGGCTGTGCTCTTATCCCAGACTGATTGTGGCACCTGGTGCTGCCTCAGACCTGATGATTGCTGGGGAAGACATGGAAATTCCTGCCATAAATCTCCACTAGCAGCCATGAGGCCTGTCACTGCCTCACAATTTATACAAAATTACAGTATCTAGTTAATTTACATTTGATGTGAGGACAAAATAACAATACTTAAGTTCTTGCATCATATCTCTCATTTCAATCCTGGAGCTAGTCTGGGTGACTAATATAGCAGATTTTGCTGCTACTATTTACCTCTTTAGGACACAGGGCGTACAGGTACGCCCTGATGTCCTGGTACTTAAGGACACAGGGCGTACCTGTACGCCCTGTGTATTTCCGATCACCGCCGCGCGGCGGGCAGTGATCGGAACAAGGTGCCTGCTCAAATCATTGAGCAGGCACCTTGGCTAAATGCGCGGGGGTTCCCGTGACCCCCCGTGTTGGCGATAGCTGCAAACCTCAGGTCAATTCATACCTGCGGTTTGAGGCTTTTCATGTTGCGGGTGGCGGCAGTGCCATCGGGTCCCTGTGGAGCTGTAGGGGGGACCCGATGGCATGGAAGGCAGCACGATGCCTTCCTGAGGCATCGGCGCTGCCTTCCTGTGACGTGCCTGTGAGATCCAGCCCCCTGGATCTCACAGGCCGGAAGCTGTATGAGTAATACACACAGTATTACTCATACAGCCAATGCATTCCAATACAGAAATATTGGAATGCATTGTAAAGGATTAGACCCCCAAAAGTCGAAGTCCCAAAGTGGGACAAAAAATAAAGTGAATAAAAAAGTTTAAAAAATAAAGTTTTCTCCCCAAAAAATTAAAAGTTTCAAGTAAAAATAAACAAAAACCCAAATAAATAAATTTCCCCAAATAAAGTAAAAAAAAAAAAGGTAAAAAATAGGGGGAAAAAAAGACATATTAGGTATTGCCGCATCCATATCGACCGGCTCTATAAATATATCACATGATCTAACCCCTCAGATGAACATCGTAAAAAATAAAAACTGTGCTAAATAAAGCATTTTTTTTTCACCTTACATCACAAAAAGTACAACAGCAGGCGATCAAAAAGGCATACGCCCACCAAAATAGTACCAATCTAACCGTCACCTCATCCCGCAAAAAATGAGCCCCTACCTGAGACAATTGCCCAAAAAAAAAAAAAACTATGGCTAAGAATAATAATACCCTACCTAAGATAATCGCCTAAAAACTGAAAAAACTATGGCTCTCAGACTATGGAAACACTAAAACATGATTTTTTTTTAATTAAAAAATGAAATCATTGTATAAAACTTACATAAATAAAAAATATATATACATATTAGAAAAAAGAAAGGTCAGCAGCACTCCAATGATGTGCCAGGTGCAAATCCCAAAATACTCCTGGACAGGGAGCAGTGTAAATATAGGAAGATGAAGAAAATGAGCAGCACTCCGGTCTTGTGGTAGAAAATAGGTGATATTTTATTCACACCCAAACGCAATGCAGCATTTCAGCCCTCTCAATGAAGCCTTTGTGCTTGACAAAATATTAAAATGAAAAATCTGCCAAAAAAGTGAAATTTTGAAATTGTATCTCTATTTTCCATTAATTCTTGTGGAACACCTAAAGGTTTAACAACGTTTGTAAAATCCGTTTTGAATACCTTGAGGGGTGTAGTTTCTTAGATGGGGTCACTTTTATGGAGTTTCTACTCTAGGGGTGCATCAGGGGGGCTTCAAATGGGACATGGTGTAAAGTCCAGCAAAATCTGCCTTCCAAAAACCATATGGCATTCCTTTCCTTCTGCGCCCTGCCGTGTGCCTGTACAGCAGTTTACGACCACATATGGGGTGTTTCTGTAAACTACAGAATCAGGGCCATAAATTTTGAGTTTTGTTTGGCTGTTACCCCTTGCTTTGTAACTGGAAAAAAAAGATTAAAATGGAAAATCTGCCAAACAAGTGAAATTTTTAAATTGTATCTCTATTTTCCATTAATTCTTGTGGAACACCTAAAGGGTTAACGATGTTTGTTTTAAATACCTTGAAGGGTGTAGTTTATAGAATGTGGTCATTTTTGGGTGGTTTATATTATGTAAGCCTCACAAAGTGACTTCAGAACTGAACTGGTCCTTAAAAAGTGGGTTTTTGAAAATTTCTCTAAAAATTTCAATATTTGCTTCTAAACTTCTAAGCCTTGTAACATCCCCATAAAATAAAATATCATTCCCAAAATGATCCAAACATGAAGTAGACATATGGGGAATGTAAAGTAATAACTATTTTTGGAGGTATTACTATGTATTATAGAAGTAGAGAAATTTGCTAATTTTTCCAAATGTTTTGTAAATTTGGTATTTTTTTAGAAATAAAAATGATTTTTTTTTTACTCCATTTTATCAGTGTCATGAAGTACAATATGTGACGAAAAAACAATGTCAGAATTGCCTGGATAAGTCAAAGCATTTTAAAGTTATCACCACTTAAAGTGACACTGGTCAGATTTGCAAAAAATGGCCTGGTCCTTAAGGTGAAAATGAGCGGGTCCTTAAGGGGTTAAATGCAGCTAGATGTTTTTTTAAGGTTTGATTAAACCTCTCTACCAGGCCGTCCATTTGAGGGTGATAGACGGACGTCCGTAACAGTTTTATCTGTAGTAGTTTGACATAAAAGGGGACCCCTGGTCGGTCAGAAGATCTTTAGGTAGGCCCACTCGGGAAAACATCTCTATTAACTCTTTGGCTATGAGTTTGGAGAAGGTATGTCGCAGCGGCACCACCTCCGGGTACAAGATGGCATAGTCTAGGACTACTAAGATGTGTTGGTGCCCTCTAGCGGACTTCGGTACTGGGCCTATGAGATCCATAGTGATCTGCTCGACTGGAACCTCAATAATCAGGAGAGGGACCAGGGGACTACGGAAATGTGGCTGGGGGCTGGTTATCTGGCAGGTTGGGCAAGATTTGCAATACTCTTCTACCTCTCTGAACACACTGGGCAAGTAAAACCGCTGTAGAATCCCGTCCTGCATTTTCTTTTGTCCTAGGTGTCCCCCAAGAACATGTTGGTGGGCTAACTCAAACATGAGCTTGTGATATGCCTTGGGCACCACCAACTGTTCAATATGTTCACCCCGTAGTTGATTTACTCAGTACAGCATCTCCTGTTGAAACACAAAACGGGGGAACATAGACTCGGCCCCCGGTTGTTGCAGCTCACCCTCAACTGCTATCACATTTTCCGAGATAGAGTCGGGTCCTGGTGCTGTGCTGTACCAAAATTGTTTCCAGAGACGTTGAGGTCTGCCAACTCCGGACCCGGCGGCAAATCCTCCATGTCTCCCACCATTACATTCAGTGGGGTTGGCTCCCCCCCTACTGCTGGCCTTTTGGCCTCAGGTTCTCAGGGTTCTGGCTCCCCCCCTGAGCAAGGCCATTCTATTGGAGCTACTCCTGCCCCATGGGTATCAGTAACTCTCGCCTCAGGCCACAGTGACGGGAAACCGGGGAAGTCTCTCCCAATTATTAGTTCATAATGTAACTTTGCGGTGACGGCAACATCATGAGTCCACCTGCCGGCCACCGTGGATAGAGATACTAGGGCAGTGGGATAGTCCTTTAAGTCCCCATGGATGCACACAACGCCGACTTTT
The DNA here is from genome assembly GCF_905171765.1 of Bufo bufo. Lineage (NCBI taxonomy): Eukaryota > Metazoa > Chordata > Amphibia > Anura > Bufonidae > Bufo > Bufo bufo. The sequence continues at coordinate 561,918,256 of NC_053390.1, read as the reverse complement.
TGTCCAGTTTACTTGGCGTACCGCACCAGGGCAGCTCTTAACAGGGACACCAGGCTCCCTGAATCCAGCAGTGCCACCGCCAGGGTATCTCCCACTTACACCTGGCACATGTGACTATTGTCTATTGTCTCAGGGTTACCGGTTGCACACAGCCTCCTGGCATACATTAAGGGGCAGTAGCCATAATTAGTGTCCATGGGTTCCCCCGGATGGGGACAGTCGGCCCTTAGGTGACCAGGCTTTTGACACCTCCAACAGACCATTGGAGCTGGGTCTGTAGGGAGTATATCCCAAGCAGATTTTGCTAGCCATAGCCGTCTGGTCGAGGGTGGAGATTTCCGGGGATTAACTCTCCCCCACCCACCCCAAAAGGACCCCCCTGTAGATTTCTGGTGGCCTCATAGGACTCCACCAGGTTGACCAAATCTAGGGCATTACCAGGGGAAACCTGGCTGATCCAGTGCTGGAGAGGTTAAGGCAAAGCCCTCCAGCCAACAGACGGTCCAGCATAGCAGTGGGACTCAGAATGTCAGGCTGCAGCCATTTTTGCAACCGGTGTAGCAGATCATAATACTGCGATCTTGCCAGTATCTCACCCTTTATGGTCGGGTAGTTGGCCGCTTGATCATCTGGTAGGTCAAAAAACACCTGCTGGGGTCCAGACACCAGGAACGGAGCAATGACCTCAGCCCATTGGTCTCGGGGTAACTACTCACTTACAGCCACCTTTTTGAATACCGCCAGATAGGTCTCAACGTCGTCCGAGGGGGTCATCTTAGGGATCGCCGCACAGACAGCTTTCTGGGCTTTGCGGATGTTCTGGGACGCTCCTGCCACTTGTAACGCCATCACATGCTGTAATAGCAGCTGGTAGGTTTCCTGCTGCTGCTTGATAGCCTCCCGTTGTTGCAAGTTAACCTCCATGAGGGCTTTCACGACTGCCTCCATTTGTCAGTGGACATGGGTTGTAACCTTGCCGGCTTGATATAAGACAAACACCCGTGCCCTGAAAAAAAATAAAAATTTTCAGCCTTCAGGCCAGCCTCACTGTGAGAGGTAGTGGGCTCATTGCCCGCATCCTCCACCAATTGTGGGATTCGCTCTGGTAGGCAGGGTCAGTGGATGCAGAAAAAGTTTGTAAAACAAAACTTCTGTGTTTATTCACACATAAGGCAAAAACAAAGCAACATTTTTAAGTCTTAGTGTTTGTTCACACAAAGGAAAGTCCAAAGAACAAAACAATCAACTTGTTAGCAGGTTTTTCCAGCAGTCCACAACAGGCTTTAGGTGGCCTGTTTCCCTGCATGCGGCTCTCAGCCCTCTAGCACAGCACCATGCCTCAGATCCCAAAACAGAGACAACTTGCTGCTGAGCCCAGCTGTTTAAGGACAGCTAGGTGTTGTCAAAACCGGACCGGCACTTAAAATCCAGTCCGGTGTTTGACCCCACCTGGCTGGAAATCAGCCCAGCAGCACACACTGGGAGGAAAATACCTGTCCTCCCAGACCATACCCTTCACTGTGTCACAATGGCAATAAGTGACATATAGAACCATTTTAGTATTTAAAATTTTGGAGTCCCAAAACCTTAAACTTGTCTAATTTTCTGGCTCATTATAGTTCAGAGGATTCATTACCTACAGTAATCATCACAGTGTTGCTCCTAACTTTTGTTAACAGAGTCCATTATAAAAGGGCATATTGTAACAAACACATAAACATATGAGGGCACAAGGTTAAAGAGATACTCACCATCGGGGGCTGTTTGGATAGACCCCCAACTATGGCCAGACCTATAGAAATAATGATACATACCAGATCCCTGCTGCTAGGATCCAGATCCTTTGCTCTCCCAACTCTGCTGCTGCTCTCAAGTTTGCCCACATCAACATCCAGTTTCATATGGGCACATGGCCACTGCAGTCGATCATTGGCTGTTGCAGCGATATGTCCCCTATTCATCATATGACTCAATGACATGATGTATGGGGACATATCACTGCTGCAGTGGCCACGTGACTTGCATTAAATCAGATGTTGATGTGGTGAGACCTGAGAGCTCCAACTGAGCCAGGGAAGCAAAGGAGTCAGAACTCAATGGCAGGGGTCAGATATGATTCCCCTACAGGTCTGGCCATACTGTGGAAGGGCCCAGGGGTGAACAACCCCTTTAATGAAAGATTGAGAGTGATTACCTTTGCTATAGCATGGTTTTCTAGTAGGTGCATATAAAAATATTCAAGACTTGTTTGATATTCACGGGCCCAAGGGTCAATCGATAAAACTTCATATGGCTTAGAGGACTCATATAAATGCTCTAACTTTTCTTAAGTTCTTTCTAGTCTCCCAAAAGAGTCATTCACTTTTATATTAATAGTTCTGAAGTAATGAAGAATGATGTATTCTTTGAAAATGACTAGAAAGTAATGTGATTGAATAGCTTTATTTTAGGAAGAACTGTTAAAGAAATTTCAAAGTTAAATAACTTCAAATTAGATTTTAGTGACATTGCTTTTTCAGAAAAAAGAATAATTCTCACATAACTAGATACTTTTATAGACATATATTGTCTCATCAACTATTAACTTTAGTTAGCCTAGAAGACTGTTAAGTAAATGATGCTTATTTAACCCTTTAAAGACCAAGCCATTTTTCACCTTCGTGACCAGGCTTAATTTTGCAAATCTGACGTGTCACTTTATGTGATGATAACTTTAGAATGCTTTTATTTATCCGAGCCATTCTGAGATTGTTTTCTCGTGACATCTCGTATTTGATGTTAGGGGTAAACTTGAGTTGATAACTTTTACCTTTATATTATAAAAAATCCCAAATTTACTGAAAATTTGGAAAAACATTTAATTTTCTAAATTTGAATTTCTACGCATTAAAGGCAGATAGTGATACCTCATTAGATAGTTTTTATTTAAGATTCCCTATAGATCTACTTTATGTTGGCATCATTTTAAAAATGACACTTTTTTTTTTCAGGACGTTAGAAGGCTTAGTATTTAGGAATTTAGGAAGCAATTTTTCACATTTTCTATATAATTTTCAAAACCGACTTTTTCAAGGGCCAGTTCAGTTCTGAAGTCCCTTTGAAGTCCTTACATAATAGAAACCACTCATAAATGACACCATTTTAGAAAGTACACCCCTCAAATTACTAAAAACTGGTTTCACAAACTATGTTAACCCTTTTGGCATTCCACAAGAATTACCGTATTTTTCACCCTATAAGACGCACTGGCCCATAAGACGCACCTAGGTTTTTGGGGAGGAAAATAAGAAAAAAAAATTGTGTGTTTGGAACTAATGGTGGTCTGTGGATGGCACTATTACTGGAGATCTGTGGATGGCACTGTTATGGGGGATCTGTAAAGGACACTGTTATGGGGGATCTGTGGCTGACGCACTGTTATGGGGGGATCTGTGGATTACGCACTGTTATGGGGGATCTGTGGATGACGCACTGTTATGGGGGATCTGTGGGTGACGCACTGTTATGGGGGGATCTGTGATGGACACTGTCATGGGGTTGATCTGTAGCTGACACTGTTACAGGGGGGATCTGTGGATGGCACTGTTACAGGGGGGATCTGTGGATGGCACTGTTACAGGGGGGATCTGTGGATGGCACTGTTACAGGGGGGTTCTGTGGGTGGCACTGTTACAGGGTGATCTGTGGGTGGCACTGTTATATATGTGCCATCCACAGACCCCCCACCCTATAACAGTGCCATCCACAGACCCCCACCCTTTAACTGTGCCATCCACAGATGTTCCTCATAAAACTGTCATCCACAGATCCCCCCCCCCCCCCCGCCGCTCCAGTGCTGCAGTATTCATAAAGTAGGCGTCGCAGGCACGTGACATCAGGGAGTTACGCTGCCGCCCGCCCGGCCTGCCTGCATTCTACAGAAGCTGTTAGGATGTACCGTAATATTAGGAGGTGGGGGGAATGTTTAATCCCTTTTAATTGAATGAGACATTTTATATATGTATAGTGAATCACTGGAGCGGCGGGGCCGGACTTCAGTGACTGCACCGCCCCGCCGCAATTGCCGGTCCTCAGCTCCTCCTCCCAGTCCCTCTTCGCTTGCATATGATTCGCAGCCATTTTGGGGGGGGGGAGTGCGTCTTATGGGGCGAAAAATACGGTAAAGGAAAATGGAGGTACAATTTACAATTTCTAGTTTTTGTGCAGATTTTTTATTTTAATCAAATTTTTCAAGGGTTAACAGCAAAACTACCCTCAATATCTATTACACTGATCCTGTACTTTACAAAAACACCCCATTAAACTGCTGTATAGGCACACAGCAGCATGCAGAAGGAAAGGATCAATATATGGTTTTTGGAGAGTAGATTTTGCTGGAATGGCTTTTGGGTGTCATGTCATATTTAACCCCTTAAAGACCTGCACCGTACATGTACGGCGCAACCAGACGTGACTTAATGCCCAGCGCCGTACATGTATGACACGCTGATCGGGCGGGTGCAGGAGCTGGACCTGCCCGATCAGCGGCAAGGGTTTGGCAGTCACTGATAGCCGGACCCCTGCTGTATGCGTCGGCATCGGTGAAAACACTGATGCCTGCACATTAACCCTTGATGTGCCACGGTCAGCGCTAACCATGGCACGTGCTATATCCATGCGGGGATCGGAGCTTCCATCGGGTCCCCGCGCTGCTGTGACAGGGACCCGATGGCAGGGAAGGCAGCTCGATGCCTTACTTAGACATTGAGGCTGCCTTCTGGGAGAGCCTGTGAGATCCAGCCCCCTGGATCTCACAGGCAAGCAGGCAAGTAGAAGTATTGTGATGCATTGTAAAGGGGATCAGACCCCCAAAAGTTGAAGTCCCAGAGTAGGACAAAAAAAAAAGTGTAAAAAAAAGTTTAAAAAAATTTACAAAAAAGTTTTACAAAAAAATTCAAAGTTTCAAGTAAAAAAAAAAAAAAGTGTCCATTTCCCAAAATAAAGTAAAAAAAATAGACATATTAGGTATCTCCGCGTTGGTATCGACTGGATCTATAAAAATATCACATAACCTAATCCCTCAGGTGAACACCATCAAAAAAATAAAATAAAAACTGTGCTGAAAAGAACATTTTTTGGTCACCTTACATCACTAAAAGTGTAACACCAAGCAATCAAAAAGGTGTATTCCCCAAAAATAGTACCAATCTAACTGTCACCTCATCCCGCAAAAAATTAGCCCCTACCTAAGACAATCGCCAAAAAATAAAAAAATAACTATGGCTATGGAGACACTAAAACATGATTTTTTTTTTCAAAAATGCTTTTATTGTGATAAATGTAAAAAAAAAAGTTTACATATTAGGTATTGCAGCATCCGTAACAACCTGCTCTATAAAAATACCACTTGACCTAACTACTTAGGTGAACACCATAAAAAATATAAAATAAAAACAGTGTAAAAAAGCCATTTTTGTCACCATATATCACAAGTGTTATAGCAAGCGATCAAAAAGTCATATGCACTCCAAAATAGTGCCAATAAAACCGTCATCTCATCCCGCAAAAATCATACCCTACCCAAGACAATTGCACAAAAAATAAAAAAGCTATGGCTCTCAGAATATGGAGACACTAAAATATGATTATTATACACTACTGAACTCATTTTTTGGGGGGAGGTGAGGCAAAAAAACAGCAATTCTGTCATAATTTATTATTTTTATTTTTACAACATTTACCATGCGGGATTAGTAGCAAAATCATTTCATAGATCAGGTTACCAATCATGAGTAGTTTGTTTTATTTGAAAAAAATAAATAAATCTCTTATAAATGAGTGGATATGTGAAAAGGCTATTTATTTTCATACTTTGTTTTTATTAAGTCCCACTTGGATCTTGACGATCCAGTGGGGCTGATGGCTGTACTATTCTTTGCAATCCTTTTGCATTGCAAAATATAGTCCTATCAGGTTTCCTGGTAAATGGCAACACAGGTGTGCGGTTGCCATGGAAACCATCGGCCCACTGCCATCGCAGCGTGGCAGCCCGATGGTTCAGAGAGAGAGCCCCCTCCCTCTATTAACCCCATGGATGCCACTGCTTCATCATCTAAGCGACTATAGCAGAGTGTCCGCATATAGCTCACACTTGCTGCTGATGGCGGCAGCTTAGAAACTGAGGCGCCACCTTCGCATTCAGAAGGACCGCAACAGGGGGAGCAGGGGGCTGGGGGCTCATATGGGGGCAGGGGGTACAGACCGGCACAGTTAGGGACACAGGCAGCACTGTTGGAGACAGAAGCCGGCGCGTGCAAAGCACGGCCAGCAAATTTAAAGGTACTGCACGCAGATTGCGCACAGGGTATAGACCGGGGAGGCAGGAGATATTAGGACACACATCACAGGGCACAGATCGGAGAAGAGGACACATCAGGGGGCACAAATCAGCTAATGCCTAATTTCAGGCGCTGATCTGCAGAGTGCAGATCAGAGCCTGAAACCGGCATTTTGACACTGCCGCAATCCGATTGGTTAGACGGCACATACTAAGGCTACTTTCACACTTGCGTTCAGGGTTCCGCTTGTAAGTTCCGTTTGAAGGCTCTCACAAGCGGCCCCGAACGGATCCGTACTGCCCCAATGCATTCTGAGTGGATGCGGATCCGCTCAAAATGCCTCAGTCTGGCACCGTTTGGCCTCCGTTTCGCTCAGCAGGCGGACACCCGAACGCAGCTTGCAGCGTTTTCGTGTCCGCCTGGCCGTGCGGAGCCAAACGGATCCGTCCAGACTTACAATGTAAGTCAATGGGGACGGATCCGTTTGTCCTGGCTCCGCTTTGACAGGGATCCGTTAGAAACCGTTCACGTCTCTGCGCATGCCCAGTAACTTCCTGTCCCTCCCCCTCATCGTCGGCCATTTTGGATTAACGACTTGATGAGACTGGTAAGTATATGAAGTTTTGTCTGTTTGTCTATCTTTCTTTTTTTTCTTTCTATCTATCTATCTATCTATCTCTCTATTTCTAGGGGGGGTGCTGGCACTTGGGAAGGGGTGTGTGTGTGTCTGGAACAGTGGGGGCTGCTGGCACTGGTGGTGGGGGCTGCCTTTATGGGGGGCTTCTGGCACTGGGGGGGCTGATGGCACTGCGGGATGGGGGGTGTGGCTGGAACTCGGGGGGTCTGCTGGCACTGCGATGATGTTTGTGGCTGGAACTGTGTGGTGCTTCTGGCACTGGCGGGGTTTATGTTGCTGGAACTGTGGGTGCTGCTGGCACTGCAGGGGTGTTTGTGGCTGAAACTGTGGTTGCTGCTGGCACTGCGGTGGTGTGTGTGGCTGGAATTGGGGGGTCTGCTGGCACTGCGATGATGTTTGTGGCAGGAACTGTGCAGTGCTTCTGGCACTGGCGGGGTTTATGTGGCTGGAACTGTGGGTGCTGCTCGCACTGCGGGGGTGTTTGTGGCTGAAACTGTGGTTGCGGCTGGCACTGCGGGGGGGGTGTGGCTGGAATTGGGGGGTCTGCTGGCACTGAGGGGGTGTTTGTGGCTGGAACTGTGCAGTGCTTCTGGCACTGCAGGGGTTTTTGTGGCTGGAACTGTGCGGTGCTTCTGGCACTGCAGGGGTTTTTGTGGCTGGAACTGTGGGGTCTGCTGGCACTGCGGGGGTGTGTGTAGCTGGAACTGTGGGGGCTGCTGGCATTGGGGGGGCTGAGGGCACTGTGGGAAGGTTGTTTGTAACTGGGGGGCTGATGTCACTGTGGGGGGCTGCTAACACTATGCGGGGCTGCTGTCTCTGGGGGTGTTTATGGCAGTTGAGGGGATTATGGCTAATGTCGGATTAATTTTTTTAATCATTTTATTATTAGGGTCGTTCCAAAAAAAATAAAAAAGTTATTAGAAATTTAAAGAAAGTTCTGCGGTGGGCAAACACATATTAAAAAAAATAATAATAATAATTGTTGATATATGTGGAAATAGTTCTCTAAACAAGTTCCTTTAACGTTATCTTCATTTTTTCTGGTATTCTGTTGCGTACAGATGTCATCAAAAAACAAAATAGATTGGAAAAACCCACCCAGAAGGCGCCGGCGTATTGAGTGGCCGGTAAGTATAAAATCAACGCTTGGAGTTTGTACTGTTTGATTTGTTGCATTAATCAGTATGTGCTCTTATTATAGATTTCTTCATCATCAGCGGAGGGCTCTCCCGGGGTCCGCTCACCAGTGGTGGACTCGCCAGCATCCAGGGGAGGTGGACCAAGCCCGGACCGGGGCTGTCAAGAAGTAAGTATATATATATATATATTTGATTCCGTCACCTATATATTTGCTTTCACTTGATTTGTACCTTTGCTTGATAAAGGCTCAGTTGAGCCGAAACGTTGCACCGTATGGTTGATTAAAGAAATTTCTTCACTTTTATCCTGCTGGAGTGCCGTCCTTTTTCTGGATATATATATATATATATATATATATATATATAGATATCTAATTTATTTTTTTATTTAAATACATTCTTTTTAAAAAATAAAAAATTTTGTTTCAGCAATCTGCACCTAGAGCCGCCAGCGAGGATCCCCCAGTCGCCTCCAGAGTCCGCAGGAATGAGCGTGGCGGTCGTAGACGTGTAAGTCTTGAATTAAGTAGTTTTAATTTGCATTTTGTATTAGGATTTACATGTCATTTTGTATTTCCTTTTTTTCATGGTTCCGTAGGCTCCACCAGGGAAGATGAGGAGTTCGGGGTTCCTACGATAGATAACTTGCTCCTCATACAACTGGTGGAAGCGCGTCCAGCATTATGGAATCACTCCGACCGCCACCACGCTGATCATCATCGTACCCAGCGGCTCTGGAGGGACATCTGTGCCAAAGTTTTTGAGACCTGGGGGGATCTAAATGCGGCGGCTCAGGGGAAATATGGTAAGTAAAACAATATGTATTTTAATATATTAAAATATTTTTATTTTCCTTTCATCATGCTGATTTTATTTTTTATGTTTTTTTTCTATAGTCAAACTGGTTACAACGCGTTGGCGATCTATCCGGGACCGCTTCAGGAGGGATTATAACAAGGAGGTTCAGGCCCCGATTGGCTCAGGGACCCCATACATTCATACGGCGGCCCTGGGGTTCCTACGAAAGGCGATGGCACCAAGAAGGTAAATATTTTCAACAACTGTTAAACATTTTTTTGTAAAGGGGCTGTCTGAGACAGCGGAGCGTTTGGCTCCCCTGTTTTGGCCAGCCCCCTACAGTCAGAGGGGCAAATGTTCTCTCCATCTGAGTGTAAGGGGCTGTTTGAGACAGCGGAGCGTTTGGCTCCCCTGTTTTGGCCAGTCCCCTACAGTCAGAGGGGCAACTGTTCTCTCCATCTGAGTGTAAGGGGCTGTTTGAGACAGCCTAGCGTTTGGCTCCCCTGTTTTGGCCAGTCCCCTACAGTCAGAGGGGCAACTGTTCTCTCCGTCTGAGTGTAAGGGGCTGTCTGAGAGAGCGGAGCGTTTGGCTCCCCTGTTTTGGCCAGCCCCCTACAGTCAGAGGGGCAACTGTTCTCTCCGTCTGAGTGTAAGGGGCTGTTTGAGACAGCGGAGCGTTTGGCTCCCCTGTTTTGGCCAGCCCCCTATGGTATACGGTAGACATAGCATAGAACATGGATGTTTTATTTAAAGAACAATTCCTAACTTTCCTTATTTTTTTCCTACAGAAGTGCCAGCAGCACTCGGGAGCCTGAATAACCTCCTGAGGCGGAACCGGAACAGATCACCAGTGCCAGCCCTCCTGTCCCTCATGTATCGGCTCAGGATAATCCGGGTCCCCTACCGAATCCCTCCGCTCAACAGAGGCTCTTAGGTTTTCGCCAAAATTTGAGAGCCCTGGTGAGCGGGCAGAGATCCGGTAGGCCAAATCGAGCCGATTATGCGAACCTTGTAGAGGTCGTTTCCGACGCTCTAGAAGGTTTTGCCCAACATCAGATGGAGTTTGGTGCTGACTTGATTCGCCGCTGGGAGGGGGCAGAGTCGGCGTTTCAACGCAGCCCAAACTACCATTAGGGGCTAAGCATGATTAGTTTGATGGACTCAATGACGCCCGAGCAGTTGCATGAGTTCAAGATCATGCTAGAGAACGGGTCATGGGAAATTATGTCGTAAGAAGCATTAACATGACCATCAATATTGAGCTATCTTTTGGCTCTTTATTGATCGTAAACCACTCGGGTCTTGTCGTCAGCACATTGTTTGAAGAAGTGCCATGCCAGGGAACTCATTGAAGCTGCCTTTGGTGTGCTCAGTCCCTGTTGACGGTGGCCAGTAGCAGGCAAACTGTTTTGGCGATGGCTGCTCTGCTTTTGCACCCTGCTCCCGCTTTTGCTACGCTGTTGGCTCGGTCTCACCACTGCCTCTTCCTCCGAACTCTGAAAGTCAGTGGCACGACCTTCATACCATGTGGGGTCTAGGACCTCATCGTCCCCTGCATTGTCTTCCACCCAGTCTTCCTCCCTGACCTCCTTTTCGGTCTGCACACTGCAAAAAGACGCAGCAGTTGGCACCTGTGTTTCGTCATCATCAGAGACGTGCTGAGGTGGTATTCCCATGTCCTCATCAGGAAACATAAGTGGTTGTGCGTCAGTGCATTCTATGTCTTCCAACCCTGGGGAAGGGCTAGGTGGATGCCCTTGGCAAACCCTGCCAGCAGAGTCTTCAAACAGCATAGGAGACTGCTGCATGACTTGAGGCTCAGACAGGTTCCCCGATATGCACGGGGGTGATGTGACAGACTGATGGGCATGGGTTTCAGGCGCCACCTGTGGGCTTTCTGCAGAAGACTGGGTGGGAGATAACGTGAACGTGCTGGATCCACTGTCTGCCACCCAATTAACTAGCGCCTGTACTTGCTCAGGCTTTACCATCCTTAGAACGGCATTAGGCCCGACCAAATATCGCTGTAGCTTCTGGCGGCTACTGGGACCTGAGGTAGTAGGTTCAGTAGGACGTGTAGCTGTGGCAGAAAGGCCACGTCCTCTCCCTGCACCGCGTCCCTCATAAGATGTTTGCCTCATAGTTAGCGTTCACAAAGCAAAGTAAAAAGTGGTTAAGTATGTTAAAAATAATTAACTGCCAATATAAACCCTGATGTAGGGTATTGCACTCTATATTTTTATTTTTTACTCTATATGACAGCGGTATTTGTGGCCGAAATGTGACACTCACTTATGCATGTCTTATCCAAGATGTACAGTATATTAGAGGGTTTTTTCACCCTAACCAAAAATCTGTATTTCTATCTTAAATGTGACAGTCACTTAATCACGTGTAATCCCAGATGTGCAGTATATTAGAGGTTTTTTTTCACACTAACCAAAAAGCTGTATTTCTGTCCTGAATGTGACAGTCACTTATGCATGTCTAATCCCAGATGTGCAGTATTTTAGAGGGTTTTTTCACCCTAACCAAAAAGCTGTATTTCTGTCCTAAATGTGACAGTCACTTATGCACGTGTAATCCCAGATGTGCAGTATATGAGAGGCTTTTTTCACCCCAGTATGCCAAAGCCGTATTTATGGCCTAAATGTGACAGTCACTTATGCACGTGTAATTCCAGATGTTCAGTTTATTAGAGGTTTTTTTCACCCTAACCAAAAAGCTGTATTTCTGTCCTAAATGTGACAGTCACTTATGCACGTGTAATCCCAGATGTGCAGTGTATCAGAGGCTTTTTTCACCCCAGTATGCCAAAGCTGTATTTCTGGACTTGCATATAGCCTGTGCTGGTACACTATCGTTGCATAAAATGGCTGCCGATCATGTATTGATATTGACTAACTGAAGAAAAAAAAGTTCGTTTTCAGCAGTAGTTGGCTCCGGGCAGGCTTAAAAAAATTGTGCACTGCACCCACAAAACACTATTTTCTGTAGATCACCGAGTACATAAACCAGTTCTTGATAAGTTTGCTCCCTGATCTCTCCCTCACAGCAGCTGCAGCCTCTCCCTACACTAATCCGAGCAGAGTCACGGGCGGTGCTACATGACTCCAGCTTAAATAGAGGCTGGGTCACATGCTGTAGTTGGCAATCACAGCCATGCCAATAGTAGGCATGGCTGTAATGGCCTTTTGGGGCAAGTAATATGACGCTTGTTGATTGGCTGCTGTGCAGCCTTTCAAAAAGCACCAAGAAAGCGCCGAACACCGAACCCGAACTTTTACGTAAATGTTCGGGTTCGGGTCCGGGTGCCGAAAAACCTAAAGTTCGGTACGAACCCGAACTTTACAGTTCGGGTTCGCTCAACTCTATCAGTGACGTACTGGATCCCTTTCTGCAGAGTGAAGCCTCTTCTGCTTTGCAAGGAGCTCAGTGACATCACTGTCAGCCACAGTAATTATTCACATTGCATGGATGGGCGGTAACTAGGCTGAACCAAACCACGCTTAGCCACGCCCCTCTGGTCCGGTGCCGTCACTGGGCAGGGCGCTTTATTATCAATGAAGGAGGCAGCATATGAATTAGGGGGGTGGGTGCACGGAGAAGCAGACAGACACCAGAAATCACGCGATGCTGCACTGCACTGGGTCCCAGAAGTCAGTGCGGCAGGAAGTTACCACACACATAAACAGAGATGTCAACAAGCAGTCGGAGCCTGACTAAGTTGGAAAATACATTTAAAAAATTATGGGGGGACCTCGAAACAGCTATTTATAGTGAGTAAAGTGTTTTGTAAAAAAAAAATAAAAAAAAATGTTGATCCCGGACAACCCATTTAAGCACTGCCAGGCTCTCAGATGCAGTTATGCACTGCTAGGCGATCAGATGCAGTTACGCACTGCTAGGCGATCAGATACAGTTACGCACTGCTAGGCGATCAGATGCAGTTACGCACTGCTAGGCGATCAGATGCAGTTACGCACTGCTAGGCGATACACAGAACAGAACAGGATAACAGATCATAACATGATAAATAGCAAGAACAGAACAGATCAAGACATAACATGATACATCAGACAGGGCAGCTCCAGATCAGAACATGACATGAACACCATAACAGAACAGGAACTGACACTTGATGCATAACCAGACGACACAATACAGAAGGGTAGATGGAAAACCCCCAGGAACAGAAGAGAGGTGCTACACCTAGCATCCACAGATAGGACAGACTAACAAAGACTGACCCCCAGAACCAAAGCTCACAGGTCTATATAGCTGGGTAACGAGGCACCTGGCAAGACACACCCAGGCACAGCAGACAGGGGGAGTTAACCCCATCAGAACCAGAGCTCAGAACAGTATACACAGATACAGAACTGGGCGTTTCCCCTGGCAACCAGCATACACGGAGAAACCTGCAGGCAACCATAGAACAACAAAACCGCTGCACTCTCTTGTCTCTATGCATCCTTTATTCCATCAAATTCATGCGACGTTTCGACCTAAGCAGTCTTTTTCAAGCAACTGACAATAGATCATTACCAGGCTTAAATATCCTCCTTGTAGGAGGGGCTACGACACATGTCATAACAAATCACAGCAATGTTAAAATAGTGTAGGGTAAGGCATCCTTTTAAATTAGCAAATCAGCACTTACTTTGGAACACCCGGTGGAATGCTGGTGGGAATGTATGGCCATCAAATCCCAAGGCGTCATGCCGGTAAGACAGTGCCCCCTTAGCTCCTGAGTGTTTGCACAGGCGTGCCAGAACTAGATACACGCCCAAAAACTTTAGGATATCGGCGTCCCCTAGTTCCCAGTGCGCCGCGCGCCAGAGCGGAACTCGCGCATGCGCATAAGCGCGTTCAATGTGCGCAGACGCACCAGGTCAAAAGCTCACGCAGGCGCACCTGCTCACTGCAGTCCATGGTCCTGTTGCGCAAGCGCTTAATAGGGAGCTCACGCAGGCGCACAAGTATACTGCCGGCTAGCGCAATATTAGGCATCTAGGTAGCTCAGCCATATCCTAGGGAGGGCACTAAGTAAAAAGACATACAGTATTACATACTGATGTATAGCTGGGGCATTATCAAATTAACAATTGTCTGTCTCAACATTCTTGTTTAACTTGTCAAATCGCAGAAGTAGACATCAGCAAAGTGAAATAGTTATTACACCTTAATATATCCCTCGCTGACAGTGCCACTAGTTAATGGAGAAAACTCCGGTGATTATATATGTGTGTATCACTAGAGCAGAGAGATAGGCCATTAGACATGTACACGGAGAGTGGTAGAGTCACATTGAGGTGCGCGACTACCCCAAAGTCCTAAACCATTCAACGCTTATGGTCACAGTAGGACGGGGCCCCCCCGGGGGAACGGGGGGATGCCACTTAGTTCCATGCAAATGCCATTGCATATGGTAAATGCCAACTCCATCCTATTTGTAGGAGGAGGCGATTTGCCATGTACATCTAACCAAGAAGGGGAGGGAAGAGACTCAAGGGGTTACCATTTACACCAGCCGAAACCCCTTAGCTAAAGTGAGATCACACAATGATAGAAAAAATGTATATATATTTATTGGCCAATAAAGTAAATAGACTGTCTCGGGGGATTGGTGTATGCACACTTGCTGATACCTATGTTCTGCCTAGACAATGTACGCCAGAGCACAACCAACCCGGCAGCACAGACAAACAGAAGCCTCACGGGGAACAACCTCCCATGACACTGCAGAGACGGGGAGAGGAAACATACACAGGGGGTTTACAACAGACCCTGAAGCCAGCACGCAGCCCCTAGAAACCAGCCTGCACAGGATTTCGGCCTGCAGCCAGTATGCGAAGGCGCATGCAGCCAGCCTACACGGAAAACTTCACCATGAACCGCATTGTGACAGTACCTCCCCCTCTTACTGAAGGTTAGACCGGAACACAGGTACAGGTAAACAGAAGCAGATAAGCTCTGCTGGGCTCTCAGATGCAGATAAGCTTTTCTAGGCTCTCAGATGCAGATAAGCTTTGCTAGGCTCTCAGATGCAGATACAGCTCTGCCAAGCTATACAGAACTGTAATGACCGGCGTCACACACAGGGAGGGAAAAGGGAAAGCCCTGCCCAAGGGAGAGGGAAAGGTGGTGACCCCTGACTCACCTTGCGGCTGGCACCTGACTGCCCTGACGTCCCTAGACGGGTTCCTCACCCGTGCGGCGATCACGTGCCTAAACCCTGGCTTTCCCTAAAATGAGCCCTAGATAGTGAACGGCCGGTGGGATCGCTAGTCCGCACCACTGACACTAAGAGGGAAACACCAGGGAGAGGACAGACAATACAGACAAACACATACACCAAGGTGGGCGACCACAGCAGACTACAAAGGTCCAACAGGGATCCGGAGGGTAGCGTTCTGGACCAACAACCAGAGAACACAGCAACACAGCTCCAGAGGGTCAGAATACATGTCCAGACAGGAAGCTCTATATCTGGCAACCAGAGAAGTGTGAGAGGGGAATATAAGGAGGTTAGGAGTGGCTGGACAAGGAACAGCTGAGGAGAAGGAGCTACGGATCCCTGAGTGAGCCAAAAGGGTTTGCAAAGCAAACCCAGAAAGCTACCATAAGGAAACAGCCCTATCTTACACAGAGCGCGCAGCCAACCGCTGCGACTTCCTGACCCTGGTATAACGGAGTCAGGCGTGGTTCTTGACACCCTCGTGACAAGAACACAGGCTCGGAAACAATTGCCGAACACAGATACAGGAAAAGAACAGAGTGGTCTCAGGTTTTGCATACTGCCATGTGCCGGGGGTCCAAGGCAGACCTCCGGGACGTCAGGGAACCGGTTTACAGGTAAAACAAACTAAGGATACAGACGTATGCACAGACGCACTACATGGAACATCGAGTGAGGACCCACTGTGCCACTGACTGGCAATACTCTGGAGGGGCGTAAATAAGCAACACCTGGTATTCACTAGAGCCTCAGGTGGTGAGGATAGGCTTGGGCCAAAGGTAGTTGCCAGGGGCTACTCCAGAGAGTAAACCGAGTCAGTGGCAGCTGGTCCAGACAGACCAGGAGGTACCTGAATTAGGTACCGGCTGGAAACATAACCAGATGGGCACAGACAGAGACATAACCAGGAGCAATGGAATACATAGATAACCACAGATCAGAGATACAAGGCATAGAACAGGCTAGAGCAGAGACAGAAGCAGTTGCCTGCGCCGCAAGCAGTAGAAGCTAAGCGACCCCAGGCAGAGCTGCACAGAACAGAGAAAGGGAAATTCCCCTCCGGGGACCACAGGAACCGTCTTCCGAAGGCTGGACATAGGACAGACATGAACAGAACATGGACAGAAGCCATAGGCACTACAGGACAGACATGGGACAGGAAACAACGGAAGCAGTTAAGCACTGCCAGGTTCTCAGATGCAGTTACGCACTGCTAGGTGATCAGACGCAGTTAGGAAATCCTAGGCGATACATGGAGCAGAACAGGATAACAGACCATAACTAGTGTTGGGCGAGCATGCTTGGCACATTGCGGTGTTCGTCCAAATATCGCATGTGCTCG
Source organism: Bufo bufo (assembly GCF_905171765.1). Lineage (NCBI taxonomy): Eukaryota > Metazoa > Chordata > Amphibia > Anura > Bufonidae > Bufo > Bufo bufo. Next base: position 561,901,782 of record NC_053390.1, on the reverse strand, counting down.
AGTCAGTGTATTTAAATCTAATTGAGCCTCTATTTCTGAAAAGTTTCTGGCGGGATTTGAACTCGCAACCTTCTACATAAAATATGAGACTTCTGCCGTATCTGAATACTTACTAGTAGTAAGTATTCCTGTACAGCAGAAGTCTCATATTCTATTTTTTTTTTTGTAGCTGGCCATGCAGCTCTTTAATGTAGTGATTAAGGTTCTTGGCTGTAATGTAGAAGGTTGTGAGTTCAAATCCAGCCAGAAACATTTCAGAAATAGAGGATAATTTAGATTTAAATAAACTGACTTGAGAATTGCGCTCGAGCACACGCGATATTCGGCCGAACACCGCGATATGCCGATCATAGCGATGCTCGAACCGCCCAACACTATTTGCTCGCCCAACACTATTTTTCACGAATCGCTTGTGCGTTGCGTTAAAATCACAGCATATTCTATATTCTGTGATTTTCCCGCAACACTGGCCCCCTAGAAGTGAATAGAGCTGCGTGAAAATTGCATCCACAAGCAAGTGCGGATGCGATGCAGTTTTCACGGATGATTGCTAAGAGATGTTGTTTGTAAACATTCCGTTTTTTATCATGTTCGTGCAAAACGCATTAAATCGCATTGCACCCACGCTATGAATAGTGATGAGCAGCATAGGTAATATTCGAATTTGCGATATTTCACAAATGTTTGGACAAATATTCAAAAAATTAGAAAATTCGTGAATTCATGATCTCCGGTCATTGTTTACTTGATTGCGAAAATCGGAAATGTAATATATTTGCAATAAATTTGCGATTCGAATATTCAACACTATTCGCAAATATGAATATATAGCACTATATTCTAAATATTCGCGAATTCTCGAAGTGGTGATATTCGCAATTAAAATTCACAATTTGAATATTCGTGCTCAACACTAGCTATAAAGACTAAACAACTGAACTCGATCGCAAGCAAAACTGAATGGACTTGCTTGCGAAATCGCGCAGTTTTCACTGAACGCATCCGCAACGCATCCGGACCTAATCCGGACACGCTCGTCTGCAAGGGGCCTTAGAACATTTAACTGCACCGCTAAATGGCAAATATATTTTTCTTTTGCCACTAATACACGACAAAAAGGGCTTTAGAACATATAGCTGCACCGCTGAACGTTTAATAGGCTCTTATTTTTTTCACTTATACACTACACAAAAGGCTTTAGAACATATAACTGCACAGCTGAACGGCAAATATATTTTTCTTTTTTCCACTTACTGTATACACTCCACAAAAGGGCTTTAGAACATATAACTGCACTGCTGAACGGCAAATAGGCCCTTATTTTTTTCCACTTATACACGGCACAAAAGGCTTTAGAACATATAACTAGGGTTGAGCGGACCCAGGTTCACCGGGTTCGGACGAACTTCAGGTCAAAGTTCGGGTTCGGGACCCGAACTTGACCTGAACTCGAACCCCATTGAAGTCAATGGGGACCCGAACTTAGGTGCACTAAAATGGCTGTAAAATAGTCATAGTAAGGGCTAGAGGGCTGCAAAAGGAAGCAAAATGGGGGTAGGAGCAGTACAATTGCCCTGCAATGTGTATAGGGAAATGACTTAAAATAACATAGAATATAAAAAAATTCTAAAATAATAATCTTGAACTAGGAGGCGGAGGTCAAAGTGGAGTAGGAGGCTGAGGAGATGGTGGACATAGCGGTGTAGGTGGAATCGGCGGTGGAGGAGGATGAGGCAGCCAACACTGTTTTTGTTGTTTTATTATTTTATTTTTTTCTTACAATTTTTTTATTTTATTTTTTTATAAATTTGGGAAGACCCCAAAACATTGAAAAATAGAAAAGAGAATGCAAAGAGAAAGTACACTGGAGTGTAACAATGGCTACTTGTCTATTCAGCACAAGGTACGGACAAGTCATGTGGGATCCATGCCTGGTTCATTTTAATGAACGTGAGCTTGTCCTCGTTGGCTGTGGACAGTCAGCTGCGCATGTCTGTGATCACCCCCCGCCGTGCTAAACACAAGTTCGGACAATACACTGGCCGCAGGGCAGGCCAGAACCTCCAAGGCGTAAAGGGCAAGCTCAGGCCATGTGCCCAATTTGGAGACCCAGAAGTTGAAAGGGGAAGACTCATCAGTCAGTAAGTATAGGCGCACGTACTGTTCCACCATGTTGCTGAAATGCTGCCTCCTGCTAAGACGTTCCGTATCAGCTGGTGGTGCTGGTTGTTGTGGTGTGCTGACAAAGCTTTTCCACATTTCGGCCATGCTAACCCTCCCATCTGAGGTGCTGGCGGTGCCTCAGCTGCGTTGGAGACTTCCTCCTCCTCTGCCTTCGCCTTGTGCTTCCATTGAGCCCCTGCTGTCAGGTGGGAATGCCATCGGCAGCGCGTGCGCTTGTACTCGCGCATCTTCCTATCACGCTCCAGTGACAGAATTAAGGACGGCATGTTGTCCTTGTAGTGGGGATCAAGCAGGGTGGTCACCCAGTAATCAGCACTAGTTAGAATGTGCGCAACTCGGCAGTCGTTGTTCAGGCACTGCAGTATGTAGTCGCTCATGTGTGCCAGGCTGCCCAGAGACAACGACAAGATGTCCTCTGTGGGAGGTGTATCGTCTGTGTCCTCTGTATCCCCTCAGCCACGCTCCAGTGATGGCCATGAGCTGCTTTGGGTGCCATCCCACTGTGAAAACGGTTCCTTCTCCTCATCATCCTCCTCATCCTCCAAAACGGTGTCCTGGATGGACAGTTGTGTACCTGGCCTCTGTTAATGCAGGAACCCACCCTCCGAGCCACTTGTGAATGACTGATCTGATAACCGTGGAAATTACCCCTCTTCCTCCTCCTATTCATCCTGTGCCACATCCTCTTCCATCATCGACTGAAGCATTTTTTCAAGGACACATACAAGTGGGATAGTAACACTGAGGACTGCGTCATCGGCACTGCCCATGTTGGTGGAGTACTCGAAACAGCGCAACACGGCACACATGTGCAGCTTGGAGGCCCACTCTTTGGTGATGAAGTGGTGCTGTTCCGCAGAGCGACTCACCCGTGTGTGCTGCAGCTGAAACTCCACTATCGCCTGCTGCTGTTCGATGGACGAACATTGGCCGGGATGGTTTGTGAATGCGCGAACACGATCAAATGTTCGTGAACCGCAAGTTCACGGCGGGCCCCATTCACTTTAATGCCAAGCGAACCTTAAAAACATTCAGGTCATATTTGCAGCCAGCAAACACTTACTAGAAGTACACAAATAGTCTCACAACATGGACAGTGATATACCAGAGGGGGATCATTGGCAAAAATTCCCACAAAAAATATGTATTTTAATCAGGGGCCATTTTTATGCGTCTTAAAGGTAAACTCTCAAAAATTTGCCCTGCTAGTGCCTAGAATTTTTTTTAGTTCCTATCAGTTTGATGTATGCAAATGTGCAGCACTCCACGTTATTGTATCCTGCAGAGTCTATTAAAAAAATTTCGACCATGGAACTGTATGGTGAACGGACGCCACTGTACGGCATCAGTCTGAGGCATCTGTTAACGCATACATTTTTGGCATGCATTAAATGGATGTCAAAAATAGGATGTGAACCCAGCCCTAGTGTCAGAATAAGCACTAATACACATTGGAGAAGCGTGTCGGAGAGGGGAGGCCGCCATGTACTGACAGAGAGCTAACTGGTCCTGATGGTCAGGGATGAGGACTGTGTTTCCCAAGGATCATTTTCTACTGGGAAATACAGGGCACAGTATAATACACTAGAATCTATATAATATAAAGATATTAGCCCTACCCCCGAATAATAATACAATTAGGTGATCATTTATTATATAGAAATACGTCTATGTTAGGCATATTTCTGACACAGATTGTGGCTGAAGGGCCTTAGCACCGCAATCTGCATATTTTTCCTGCTCATGTCAGGTCTAAAAACGGATAGCGTGGGCAGGGAAAGGGATACCAGATATTGGATACCACCGCCATACATTGACCATATAACACCTCTGCACAGTGACCGGAAAACACTGCCATACCGTGACCAATAAAAAAGTATAAGACGGCACAGTACATGGAATGACTAGGGGCACTGCACAGGGTGTGGTAACAGGGCACAATGCAGGGTATAAGGGGGCACAGTACGGGGTGAGGAGCACAGTACAGGGTGGGGGGCACAGTCACATGACCCTGTGACATTAGAAGGTCCTTAAGGTGAATGTGGTTCATACGCCACCATAATGAGAGGCAGAGGAGTGAGACAAGGGTATGATTATGTGGCTAGAGATAAAAAATGTAACTGTCGGCCAGTACAGGCCCAGAAAATTAGGCAATAGGCATTCACCTGACAGCACAGATCTTTGGATTCTGTGGCTGGAGGTACATTAGGCGGTCACAGGATAAATATGTAACTGTCGGCCAGTACAGGCCCCAAAAATTAGCCAATAGGCATTTACCTGACAGCAAAGAACTTTGGATTCTGTGGCTGGAGGTACATTAGGGGTTCACAGGATAAATATGTAACTGTCGGCCAGTACAGTCCCTAAAAACTAGGCATTCAACGGACATAAAAGGCATTTTTATGCCGCTGTATTTACCTAAGACAGGGACTATGATTTGTTCTGGGTGGCGGCGGATATTTGCGGGCTGTCATGAGGAAATTCAATCAAACGGGGTTGACTCGTCACATGTGTTAAATTCCTCCGAGATCCATGCCTCATTCATTTTTAGAAATGTGATGTAGTCCACACTGTTGTGAGCTAGGCGAGTGCGCTTATCGGTCACGAATCCCCCCTGCTGCGCTGAACGTCCTTTCGGACAGTACACTGGACGAGGGGCAAGCCAACAGTTCCATGGCAAATTGTGCCAGCTCTGGCCACAGGTCAAGCCTGCACACCCAGTAGTCCAGGGGTTCATCGCTTCTCAGAGCGTCCACATCGGCCGTTAACCCGATGTAGTCAGACACCTGTCGGTCTAGGCGTTCCCTGAGGCTAGATCCGGAGGACGGCTGTCGATGGGTTTGCTGCAAGAATGATCTCATATCCGAAGTCACCAACACATCTTCAAACCGCCCTCTTCATGCATGCGTTGTTGGATTGTTACCCACAACTGTTTTTCTGTAAGTTAAAATTCCTCTGCCAGCGCCCACAAAAGCAGAATGCAGCATTTCTCAAAGCAAGGCCTGGAAGTGCTGCATTCTGACAGCCCTCTGTGATGGTGGTAACATTTCCGCCATTTTGTGTTTGTACCGGGAGTCTAAGTAAGTTGCCACCCAGTACTGGTCCTTGCCCTTTATGCTTTTTATACAGGGGTCCCTCTTCAAACACTGGAGCATGAAGGACCCCATTTGCATTAAACTGGAAGCGGTGGAGTGGCCTGGCTCCTGCTCATCATCCAGGATAATGTCGTCCTTGTTCTCCTCCCCCCAGCCACGGACAATACCAGGTTTCCCAGAAACGTTTAAAGCATGCTCTTCTTGCTTCTCCCCCACCCCGCACCATCCTCCCCTGACTCCTCTTCAGACTCCTCTTGTTGACTTTTCTCAGATGGAGTAGCCCCCCTGGGAATTCATCCAGCATTGCGACTTCCTCATCTTCCTGCTCCTCAACGGCTTGATCAATGACACAACGCAATGCACGCTCCAGAAAGAAGTCGTAAGATATGATGTCACTGATGGCGCCCTGGCTGTGACTGACCAGTTTGGTGATCTCATCAAATGGCTGCAGAAGTCTGCATGCGTCGTGCATGAGCAGCCACTGGCGCGGTAAAAAAAAAAAACAATCTCCTCAGAACCTGTCCTGTTGCAGAGTTCGTACAGGTAGTCGTTAACTGCACGTTACTGCTGGAGCAGCCTATCAAGCATATACAAGATGGAGATCCGTCGCGTCGGGCAGTCACAAATCAGATGTCTGACGGGCAGGTGGTATCACCGCTGAATGCCAGCAAGGCGAGCCATGGCCGTGTAAGATCTTCTAAAATGGCCAGAGATTTTCCTGGCCTGCCGCAAGACGTCCTGGACCCCGGGGTATTTGGCAACAAATCGCTGCACGACTAAGTTCAGGACGTGTGCCATGCACGGCACGTGTGTCATTTTGCCCTGTTTCAGCACACTCAGAAGATTGGCATCGTTGTCGCACACCACTTTAGCAACTGTCGAATTGAGCGGGGTTAGCCACTGATCGGCCTGTTACCGCAAACCTGAAAGGAGTGCAGGACCAGTTTGACTCTTGCCTTCCATTCACAACAGACGCAGCACAGCATGGCAATATCTCACCTGGCACAGCAAATGGGTTCTGGGGGGCGCAGCAGAAGAGACAGTAGAACCGGAAAAGGAGGAGTCAGCCAAGGAGGAGTGGGAGGATGGAGTAGGAGGAGGAGAAGAAGAAGAGGCAGGCCTGCATGCTATCCGTGGCTGTAACACCAAATCTACACGGGTGCCACGGGTTGCATGCTTGACGGCCGTCAGACGGTTCACCCAGTGGGCAGTAAAAGTTATGTACCTTCCCTGCTCGTGTTTTCTAGACCACGTGTCTGTGGTCAGATATATCTTTGCACCAACACTGTGTGCCAGAGATACATTCACTTGCCGCTGAACGTTGCCATATAGTTCTGGGATGCTCTTCTGGGAGAAATATTTCCTTTCGGGGACCTTCCATTGCAGTGTTCCAATGGCCACAAATTTTCAAAAGGCCTCCATCCACCAGTTTATATAGCAGTTCTTTTTTTTTTTTTTTTATCAATTCTTTATTTAATGGAAATAAAGCCAAATCAAAACAATGTGTCTGTGCATTTTTCTCTATAGCATAATATGACAGAAAGAAAAGAGAAAGCGCCAGACGCAGCTGGACTAGGCATAGCTGAATACATCAAAATCAGAATGAATGTTTTAAAGCCATACATACAGTACAAAGGAGAAAACATTGTACCTATACAATAATATACATTTATATGAAAATATAATTATCAAAGGAAGGAGGGAGGGGGGATGGGGGGGTTTGGGGGGTGGATTACATGCTTATGGAGAAGGTCTATCTTGAAATCTCTGCCAGGGAGACCACACTTTATGGAAGTGCTAATTTTTTCCTATTAATCTTGCTAGATAATTCTTCAAATCTACAGATTTGATTGACCTACACCAGCCACTCCTCATATGTTGGTGGGGATTGGCTAAGCCAGTGTAGAGGGATCAGAGCTCTAGCAGCCGCCAGTAAATGGGTGATTAGGTTATGTTTAGAAGGTCTATAACTCGGGCTACCTCTAGCTAACAAGACTTGGTCTATCTTCAGGGCAAATGTGGAATCACAACTGGACTGAATCACTGTTTCAATTTTGTTCCAGAACGCAGTGATAAGAGGGCAAGTGAACCATATATGGGACAGAGAGCCTACATTGATCTTGCATCTCCAACATTCTCTATCAGGTGAAAGGTTATGTGTGTGTAAGAACTCTGGCGTTCTATACCAGTGAGTTAATAGCTTATAATGGCTTTCCTGTAGTCGGACACATGGGGAGAAGCCATGAGATGAGTTGAGGATTGCTCGTACCTGTTCATCTGATAGAGAAATGTTCAATTCTTTTTCCCATGAGGTGATAAAAGCTGGTTTTGGTGTCTTGGTGGGGGATATGATTAGAGAATATAGCCTGCCCACCTTCCTCCATTGCGTGGCTGAGGTGGAGAAGGCCATTTGAAAGGGGGTTAGCTGTCTCTTAAAAGAAAAAGTGTCAATAAACCTTTCAGTGATTTTTTGGAAATGTGTCATATGTAAATGAGTAAGGGAAGCAGAGTGAGCAAGAGACAAAACCGATTCAGACGTTGGAGCTTTGCCAGAGCTAAACAGCTCCATTATTGGGATATGACCAAGACTGTCCCAGAGCTCTAAGTATGGTGAGTCAAAGCTAGTTAGAACCCTGGAGTTAAGTTTGACGGAAGGTGAGGGGATGGGTAGGGGCTAACTTATCTCTCAGATTCAGCCAAACCAAGCATGTTCCCTTTAGTAAAGGATCAAAGCCGGGCTCCGAACCATGCCCACCCTCGGTTCCCAAAGGGTTTTCAACAGGTCGGAACCCAGGGACTGTTGAGCTACCTCTTCTAAATCTAACTGCTTACTGGGTTTGAGGAGTTCTATCCATCTGTTGAGATGTATAGCTTTGTAGTATGAAAGAATATCTGGTAGACCTATACTACCATGCTCCCTCTTCTTAACTAACAAGGTGTAGGGTAATCTGGGCCTGCGACCCTTCCATTGAAATATAGTTAGGAGCGTCCTAACAGAGCTAAAGAAGGTTGCGGGTAAATAAATGGGTAACATTGCCAAAGTGTATAATATCTTTGGGGTTATATACGTTTTTAGTAGATTCTTACGTCCCATCCATGAGATGTAAGGGAAGTCGTAGCTTTGTAAAATACATTTTAGCTCAGTTAAAAGGGGAATAAAGTTAAGCTTATAAAGGTTTGCTAAGTTACCTGGTAACTGAATTCCTAGATATTTGAGTGCAGTTGATGTCCAAGGGTAGGTAGAGTGTTGTTTAGCTAAGGCCACGTCTCTAGCTGGTATTGAGATATTAAGCACTTCGGATTTTGGCACATTTACCTTGAAGTTGGACAACCTACCAAAGTCCTCGAGCAGGGTTGTGAGTAGTGGGAGATCCCTTACCGGGTTAGAGAGCAGAAATAGCAAATCGTCTGCGAAGGCGACACATTTTAAGTGTGAGCGCCCAATTTTGAAGCCTACTAGGGATGGATTCTGTCGAATACTCTGTATTAACGTTTCTCTACCACTAGGATAAACAAGGAAGGGGAGAGTGGGCAGCCCTGCCTTGTACCATTTCTTATTTGGAAGGGAGGAGAGAGCGTGCCATTCATTTAATTCTAGCATATGGATTTGAGTAAAGGGTCAAAATGGCTGAAATCAATTCTGGAGGAAAGCGAAATTTGTGAAGGGTGGCCTCCATAAAAGCCCAGTTGAGTCTATTGAATGCTTTTTCAGCATCGATTCCCAATAGACCTAGTGTTTTTTTATATTTGTGGGCTATATGTATAAGGCCTCATGCACACGGCCGTGTTCCGCGGCTGAGAGCAGTCCGTGGTAACACGGCCTGGATTCCTGTTGAGAGCAGCAGTGCACGGCGTCATTGGTTACCACGGACCGCTCTCGGACGCGGAACACGGCCGTGTGCATGAGGCCTTACATGAAGTAATTTGCACAAATTATCTCTCCCCTCTCTATGTTTGACAAACACTACTTGGTCTTTTCCAATGAGACGTGGGAGCAGCAGGAAGATACGTGTGGCTAGTATTTTGGCCCAAATCTTCAGGTCTAGATTGAGGAGAGAGATGGGGCGGTAGTTGCTAAAGGATTGTGGATTTTTTCCCTCTTTATGTATAATTGTGATGTGAGCCTCTTGAGCTTGTGAGTAGAGGGTCCCTCCAGATATTACATAGTTACATAAAGCCACTAAATGTGGTAGTAGAATATCCTCAAATTTTTTGTTATAAAGAAGGGGGAGTCCGTCGGGGCCTGGGCTCTTCCCAGGGGGAAAACTGCAAAGTAACCCTTTCACTTCCTCCTCGGTCACTGGGGAGATCAAGGAGGCCGCCTCTTTTTGAGTTGTAGTGAGGCTAGGAAGGAGTTGATCAATTGTGGTTGAGAATGGGGGACGTTTGAGTAGTTTGGTAGGTTGTATAATCCTGTGTAATAGGACTGGAAAACCCTGGCTATGTCAGAGGTTTGTGTGCAAGTACAACCGTCAGAGTCTTTAACCTTGTGGATGTATGTTCTGTCTCTTGATTTTTTAATTAGAGATGACATTAATTTACCTCTCTTGTCGCTATGGGCGTAAAGCTTATGTTTGAAATATAGATACTGTTTCGACACTCTATGATCTAGAATTTGTTTAAGTTGTTGTCTAAGGGTGAGCAATTCTTCATGCCTACTTTGGAGAAAGGAGATTTTATTGAGCTTCTCAATATGAGACAGTTGATCAAGGATATGGTTTATCTTCTTTTGTTTCTCTTTTTCCTCGAACCCATAGCCACTAGTATACCTCTAATGTAGGCCTTGTGCGTCTCCCATCGCATAGATGGAGACGTTAGAGGCGATACATTGTTCTTGAAGAACTCTCGCAAATGTTGATTGACTTTTTCGCGTTAAATCTCAGAGTCCAGTAGTGATTCATTCAATATCCACACCCATTCTCCTCGGGGGAGCTGCTAAAATTAATGTAACATCCTGAAGTATGTCACTAAACTTCTGTTCCCCTGCTTCATAATGTTAAGTGTATGTATATTGCCATCTGGTATAAGTTTGCATCACTCTCTCCATAATGTGCATTTTCTAGGCCTGTTTAATATATATGCTGTAGTTCTTAATGTACACCAGCAGGTGGCAGCAGTATACAGCAGGTGTTAGTTAGCATCTAGGCTGGAATAGTCTATTCCAGTCTAGCTCCCCCCTTTCTGAGGAGGAGAGGAATGTTCCCACATCCTACTTCAGGGGGAGGAAGGAAAGTTCTAAGCAGTGTGAGCCACCCCCCTGCTGGGGTAGGCTGTGTTAGTAGGAGCTCCCAGAAACAGGGACCCCAACCTTGAATCCAAGCCTCGGCTGAGGCCTAAGATCAACCTTCCCAGCCTGAGTCCCTTACCTCAGCTGGTGGACAAAGAAAGCAGCCCTTCACAGACGTATAGATCTCCAGGAAGACACCATCATACCCTGCGAGCAGTCCTGTAAGTAAAGATCCTAAGACAAAGAGAAGATAATTACCTCACCAGCTAGTCAGGCCCAAACTAAGCAGACTAAAGACAGAGCAGAAGATAGATACCTGCCAGTTTCTCTAGGCATATGATCAGATGCAGAATACATATAAATTCCTGCCACATATTGCCAAAACCTGCTGGGACCCTAGACTAAAACTGTAACTTGTATGGATCAAAGCTGAATATCTCCAAGTAAAGACAAGTTGGACCCTATTATCTGTGTGGAATCCCATCATTCCTCAGTTACTCCTATTAACCACACTCAATTTGTTGCATGTGAGCCAGGATACAGGAGTCCAGCCGTACTACAGTTAGGAGACACCGTTGACACTACACAGAGACATTATCCCCCTCTGGCATTCCTCACCTGGTACGTGAGCTCATAACATCTTAAAGGGCCCTGCTACAGTACCTGCGCAAGCTGCAACTGGCGTCATGAACTTATACACATATAAACTGACCCACTGCATAGCATTCCCACTGACCCAGTGTCCTAACCATTGCATCAAGTGGCGTCACGAACAGGATCAGATTGAATTGTGTGTCCATCCCTAACAACAGAACTGCATCCAATTGTGCGCAAAAAACGGACTTAAACCGCATGTTTCACAGTATAATAAGGGCTGAAGATTGTGCAAAAATCGCTGAAAATTGACTTTCTTACTTGTATTGCTGTGCCAAGAAAGCGCTAGACGTGCGCTACAGCATTCAAGGAGTTAATTCGATATTGTGGAATTCGCCATATTCATTTAAAATGGCGCCACATCTTCACGCCCAAAGACAAAGGAACAAAGGAAGGCCCTCTCAAGAGCGCGAAAATGCTGTTTACGCCCCCCAGAAGCGGGAAAATCTAGCTACACCCCCTCAAGAACGGTGTGAAGATGTCGAATACGCCCCCCTGGGAGCGGGAAAAAGAGAGACTGCCCCCAATGTAATTTCTAATGTAAGCCGAGGTGATAAAGACTCCTCCCTCTGGGCTGTGCCCTTAGAACCTGCTATCTGCCAGAGGGAAGAAGACACCAAGATGGCGTTTCCCCAACCTCGGTGGAACCAGATGGCGATTTGTAGAGAAGCCGTCTATGAGGAGCGTCCACCGGAGATCCATATCTCTCAGATCCTGAAGAAAAGTGGGCCCTCGGTATTCGCTATCGTACCAGAGGCTGTGGATTCCTCCCTGATCAAGACGGATGTCCCGCTGACCTTACCCAGCATTCCGGAGGAGGTCACCGCTGAAGTCCCGCTTCCTACTCACAAAGACTTGGACTTAATCAAGTTCCCGGAGGCTGTGGATCCCTCCGCCTTGTTAAGCGCTCCCACAGAAGATCAAGCGCCACCCTAGATGGGCACAGATGCACAACCTGCTTCCGCGGAGGACGCCGCTGACGTCGCTGCATCAGCTGTGGAGAAGCCAGTGACCCAGATGGCGCCAGAGTTTCACGAGTACCACCCGGAGGCACCAGAACCGGCCGCCCGGCCGCAAACACAGGTAGGAGCTGCCGCGCTCCCTGAGGCCCCGGCCCGGTCCATGTCCGCCCCTGCACCACGTCCTGAAACCCCAGCACCGGCCATCAGCCTTAGGCCTACCACGCCACTACCGCCTATTGGTACGGTGGAGGCGGCTGGAGATTCCACTCCGCCGCCCAGCTATGGAAAGTTGCGGAGCCTGAATCCTGACGTCCCGCATGAAATCACTGCATTTGCCCAGACCACTGTGGAGTACAAATCCGCGGTTGAAGAGTGGGTCAAGCAGGTGATAGACAACCCCCAGCCCGGAGACCCCAAGCTTACCAGGAGAACCGGAACCGTCTTGTGGTTCTCGGTTGAACGTGGTGTCGGATTTTTTGCAGGACAGCCACTCCGGCACTGAACTATTCGTAGGCCAGCGTTCTTTTAAAAGGCACTACTTTCCCCAGGCCCGGCACAATTTATACTCGGGTGACCAAATCGAGTACACCCCGATGCGGTCCATGCAAGGACTTTTTGCCGCCGGAGTCACACTCCTGGACAAGCCACTTTCCCCTGCCATTACCCCAGAGACCTGGCAGGAGGATCCAGGCTCTGCGGTCAGGACCCATTGCCTACAAGAAGCCCCGGATGGCCGTCTACAATTTAAAGAGACATCACAACCTGCACTGGCACCCCTCATCCCAGACCTGTCGCCACCACCAACCTTGAGAGTTGGACAGATCAACAACAGTGTCCTGACCTTCAATCCCAAGGTCCAGACATGCTTCATGCCCCCCTACATGCTGCCCTGGAAACAAACCCAGGTAACTGCTCCAGCCCTTCCTGCACCCATGCAGCCAGAAGTTCTGCCAGTTCCTGCATCGGCTGTGGATTCCGGTTTGCAGCAAGCCACTGCAGCATTTTGCAGCAATCCCTGCAGCCACCGGTAGAGGGCAGTGGCGCACCACTACCAACACTACCCTCAGCTACCAGCAGAGGCTGGAGCAGCCTCTGATGAGGTTTAGCAGCTCTAGCAGTGATGAAGAGCTGGACACTTACTTGTAAGGTGTCCCCACTATAAGAAAAATATAACAATTGACATTGTTTGGGAGCCACTCCGTGGACTGCTACTTGACGGGTGAGGACCTGTTTGGCCTTTGTGTGTTTTAACCGTTTTGTTCCAGGTTGCCAGTGTTTTGTCCTCATCCAGATGGTCATGCCAGTTAGGACTCCCCCCATAAGCACTTAACCCCCTCATCTCCAAGTTAACCGTTTTATCCCCTTTCTCAGGTTACTTGATAGCCTGTTGCTGCTATTAAATATTTTAACCCTTTGGATTACAATTAACTCTTTTGCCCTGTGGATTGCACAGAACTTTTATCAGTTTCCAGAGGATTCTTCAACTACAAGCATTTCCAGGAATAAGGACTCAAGTTAATGTTGAGCCTATCCTTTCACTTTTAAAATTGCACTATTTTATTATTAAATGTTTTATTGCAACATAAAAGCTTGCACCCAAAGAAACGACTCAAACGTGATGCCTGAGCACTTTGTGCCAAAGAAAAGACTCAAACGTGATACCTGAGCTCTTTGTGATTGTCCTATTATGATAATTTTGCACTAATGTACCTGTTTACAGTTATGTAACGTTTAAGTAACATGCCCATTGTGTGTATTATCATTCTTGATGCCACAATGTGAATTTATGCACTGTTCATAATGATTGCACTTAACCATTGCATTTAACAAAAATGTAGCAATTTGCTTAAAGTGTGCCTTTTCACAGCTCTTGTTCTCTCCCCCTTATATGGACTGTCATCATAGGGACATTGAATACTAATGGCCTACATCCGGTGATGTATACTCATAGGTACCCAGGGTAGGACCAAGTGGTGTCCAGACAGGTCCAATTACTTCACAGGTACCCCTGCTGCTTCGGGAATCGTTATAAGCCCTAGGCTGCTCCTTCCCGCTTGTTTTATGTTCCGGATTGTTCCCATCCGGAGGTGTCCCATTTCCAGGAGATCCATGGGAACGTACTGCCCTCTTCCTGTGACTTGCCAGAAGACATGGAGACGATAAATACCTCCCCTTCTGAGCGTTTGCCTAAGGTAAGGCGCCTCAAGCCTTAGAGCCATATATTCTAGCTTCCTCATAGACATCATAGTGATCGTGCTACAAGCCAAATTTCTTCAGGCTATGATGCAGGGAAGGGAATACAGGATAAAGCCACCCTTCTATTTGCGGGTATTCCATTACATAATGGTGGGATTACGGAGTAAAGACACCCCTATGCTTTCTTTGATGTCAACAGCGCTCAAGACATACAAAGTCAGTTAGTGAAGGTATTGCTTTGTGCAGATATAGGTTCACTGGTTATACCAAGAGAAGGAAACTTTGTGTGTTGGACACCTTACTCTAGCGGGCAGGAACCTCGAGGAAACCCTTAAATGTTTTGTCTATGTAATGTCTTATATGTATATTCATGCAGCACTTTGTATTTATTGGGTACCCAGAGCTTCTTCCTCAACCGTCTACCATGCGCCGAGGACGGCTTTACTTAAAGTAACGGGGTATGTAACATCCTGAAGTATGTCACTAAACTTCTGTTCCCCTGCTTCATAATGTTAAGTGTATGTACAGTCAGGTCCATAAATATTGGGACATCAACACAATTCTAACATTTTTGGCTCTATACACCACCACAATAGATTTGAAATGAAACGAACAAGATGTTTCTTTAACTGCAGACTGTCAGCTTTAATTTGAGGGTATTTACATCCAAATCAGGTGAATGGTGTAGGAATTACAACAGTTTGCATATGTGCCTCCCACTTGTTAAGGGACCTAAAGTAATGGGACCTAATAATAATCATAAATCAAACTTTTACTTTTTAATTCTTGGTTGCAAATCCTTTGCAGTCAATTACAGCCTGAAGTCTGGAACGCATAGACAACACCAGACGCTGGGTTTCATCCCTGGTTATGCTCTGCCAGGTCTCTACTGCAACTGTCTTCAGTTCCTGCTTGTTCTTGGGGCATTTTCCCTTCAGTTTTGTCTTCAGCAAGTGAAATGCATGCTCAATCGGATTCAGGTCAGGTGATTGACTTGGCCATTGCATAACATTCCACTTCTTTCCCTTAAAAAAACTCTTTGGTTGCTTTTGCAATATGCTTTGGGTCATTGTCCATCTGCACTGTGAAGCGCCGTCTAATAAGTTCTGAAGCATTTGGCTGAATATGAGCAGATAATATTGCCCGAAACACTTCAGAATTCATCCTGCTGCTTTTGTCAGCAGTTAAATCATCAATAAATACAAGAGAACCTGTTCCATTGGCAGCCATTCATGCCCACGCCATGATACTACCACCACCATGCTTTACTGATGAGGTGGTATGCTTAGGATCATGAGTAGGGATGAGCGAACCCGAACTGTATAGTTCGGGTTCGTACCGAATTTTGGGGTGTCCGTGACACGGACCCGAACCCGAACATTTTCGTAAAAGTCCGGGTTCGGGTTCGGTGTTCGGCGCTTTCTTGGCGCTTTTTGAAAGGCTGCAAAGCAGCCAATCAACAAGCGTCATACTACTTGCCCCAAGAGGCCATCACAGCCTTGCCTACTATTGGCATGGCTGTGATTGGCCAGTGCAGCATGTGACCCAGCCTCTATATAAGTTTGGGTCACGTAGCGCTGCACGTCACTCTGCTGATTCAAGCATAGGGAGAGGTTGCAGCTGCGAAGTTAGGGCGAGATTAGGCAGATTAACTCATCCAAAAGACTTCATTCTGTGATCGATTTGCAGCTGTGGATCATTGAAGTGCTAATATCGACTTGCTCACTTTTTTGAGGCTGTCCAGAGCGTTTTTAGATCACTTTTTTCTGGGGTGATCGGCGGCCATTTTGTGACTTGTGGTGCGCCAGCACAAGCTATCACCAAGTGTATTTAACCATCAATAGTGTGGTTATTTTGTGCTTTATCCTACATCAGCTGCAGGCTAAGCCTGTGTCACCAAAGTGCATTTAACCATCAACATGCTGGTTATTTTTTGGCCATATACTACATCAGCTGCAGGCTGAGCCTGTGTCACCGAAGTGCATTTAACCATCAACAGTCTGGTTATTTTTTGGCCATATACTACATCAGGGGCAAGTTGAGCCTGTCACCCAGCGCCTAAAAAATAGACCTGACATTTCTATTCAACCAAATCTGTACTGTTTTAGCTGGTCAAGTTATTTGTAGTGACCGTAAAAGCACACTTTTTGTTCTGGGTTGAAAAACTATTCCCAAATTTGCCATTCTCAAAATAACTAGTTTCTGGTATATGAGGCCTACTTGAAATCTATCCCAAAAAGGATATCTTACATTGAAGGTGCTGATAGTGTCATTCAGAAAAACCTAAGACACACGCTACCGTGCAGATAGAAGTCTAATTCTGTGATTAAACCAATACTAGAGTTGAGCGAACACCTGGATGTTCGGGTTCGAGAAGTTCAGCCGAACTTCCCGTAAATGTTCGGGTTCGGGATCCGAACCCGATCCGAACTTCGTCCCGAACCCGAACCCCATTGAAGTCAATGGGGACCCGAACTTTTGGGCACTAAAAAGGCTGTAAAACAGCCCAGGAAAGAGCTAGAGGGCTGCAAAAGGCAGCAACATGTAGGTAAATCCCCTGCAAACAAATGTGGATAGGGAAATGAATTAAAATAAAAATTAAAAAAATAAAAATGAACCAATATCAATTGGACAGAGGTCCCATAGCAGAGAATCAGGCTTCACGTCAGCAGAGAATCAGTCTCTTCATGCCATAGCAAAGAATCTGGCTTCATGTCAGCAGAGAATCAGTCTCTTCATGCCATAGCAGAGAAACTGGCTTCATGTCAGCGCAGAATCAGTCTTCATGTCATAGCAGAGAATCAGGCTTCACGTCACCCACCACTGGAACAGGCCACTGTCACACATTTAGGCCCAGGCACCCAGGCAGAGGAGAGGTCCCGTAACAGAGAATCTGGCCTTATGTCAGCGCAGAATCTGTCTTCATGTCATAGCAGAGAATCAGGCTTCACGTCACCCACCACTGGAACAGGCCACTGTCACACATTTAGGCCCCGGCACCCAGACAGAGGAGAGCGGTCCCGTAACAGAGAATCTGGCCTTATGTCAGCGCAGAATCTGTCTTCATGTCATAGCAGAGAATCAGGCTTCACGTCACCCACCACTGGAACAGGCCACTGTCAAACATTTAGGCCCAGGCAGAGGAGAGAGGTCCCGTAACAGAGAATCTGGCCTTATGTCAGCGCAGAATCTGTCTTCATGTCATAGCAAAAAATCAGGCTTCACGTCACCCACCACTGGAACAGGCCACTGTCACACATTTAGGCCCTGGCACCCAGGCAGAGGAGAGAGGTCCCGTAACAGAGAATCTGGCCTTATGTCAGCGCAGAATCTGTCTTCATGTCATAGCAGAGAATCAGGCTTCACGTCACCCACCACTGGAACAGGCCACTGTCACACATTTAGGCCCAGGCACCCAGGCAGAGGAGAGCGGTCCCGTAACAGAGAATCTGGCCTTATGTCAGCGCAGAATCTGTATTCATGTCATAGCAGAGAATCAGGCTTCACGTCACCCACCACTGGAACAGGCCACTGTCACACATTTAGGCCCAGGCACCCAGGCAGAGGAGAGAGGTCCCGTAACAGAGAATCTGGCCTTATGTCAGCGCAGAATCTGTATTCATGTCATAGCAGAGAATCAGGCTTCACGTCACCCACCACTGGAACAGGCCACTGTCACACATTTAGGCCCCGGCACCCAGACAGAGGAGAGCGGTCCCGTAACAGAGAATCTGGCCTTATGTCAGCGCAGAATCTGTCTTCATGTCATAGCAGAGAATCAGGCTTCACGTCGCCCACCACTGGAACAGGCCACTGTCACACATTTAGGCCCAGGCACCCAGGCAGAGGAGAGAGGTCCCGTAACAGAGAATCTGGCCTTATGTCAGCGCAGAATCTGTGTTCATGTCATAGCAGAGAATCAGGCATCACGTCACCCACCACTGGAACAGTCCACTGTCACACATTTAGGCCCCGGCACCCAGATAGAGGAGAGCAGTCCCATAACAGAGAATCTGGCCTTATGTCAGCGCAGAATCTGTCTTCATGTCATAGCAGAGAATCAGGCTTCACGTCACCCACCACTGGAACAGGCCACTGTCACACATTTAGGCCCCGGCACCCAGACAGAGGAGAGCGGTCCCGTAACAGAGAATCTGGCCTTATGTCAGCGCAGAATCTGTCTTCATGTCATAGCAGAGAATCAGGCTTCTCGTCACCCACCACTGGAAGAGGCCACTGTCACACATTTAGGCCCAGGCACACAGGCAGAGGAGAGAGGTCCCGTAACAGAGAATCTGGCCTTATGTCAGCGCAGAATCTGTATTCATGTCATAGCAGAGAATCAGGCTTCACGTCACCCACCACTGGAACAGGCCACTGTCACACATTTAGGCCCCGGCACCCAGACAGAGGAGAGCGGTCCCGTAACAGAGAATCTGGCCTTATGTCAGCGCAGAATCTGTCTTCATGTCATAGCAGAGAATCAGGCTTCACGTCACCCACCACTGGAACAGGCCACTGTCACACATTTAGGCACCGGCACCCAGACAGAGATGAGCGGTCCCGTAACAGAGAATCTGGCCTTATGTCAGCGCAGAATCTGTCTTCATGTCATAGCAGAGAATCAGGCTTCACGTCACCCACCACTGGAACAGGCCACTGTCACACATTTAGGCCCAGGCACCCAGGCAGAGGAGAGAGGTCCCGTAACAGAGAATCTGGCCTTATGTCAGCGCAGAATCTGTATTCATGTCATAGCAGAGAATCAGGCTTCACGTCACCCACCACTGGAACAGGCCACTGTCACACATTTAGGCCCCGGCACTCAGACAGAGGAGAGCGGTCCCGTAACAGAGAATCTGGCCTTATGTCAGCGCAGAATCTGTATTCATGTCATAGCAGAGAATCAGGCTTCATGTCACCCACCACTGGAACAGGCCACTGTCACACATTTAGGCCCAGGCACCCAGGCAGAGGAGAGAGGTCCCGTAACAGAGAATCTGGCCTTATGTCAGCGCAGAATCTGTATTCATGTCATAGCAGAGAATCAGGCTTCACGTCACCCACCACTGGAACAGGCCACTGTCACACATTTAGGCCCCGGCACCCAGACAGAGGAGAGGTTCATTCAACTTTGGGTTGCTCCGCAATATAATGGTAAAATGAAATTAAAAATAGTATTGAATGAGGAAGTGCCCTGGAGTAGAATAATATATTGTTAAGGGGAGGTAGTTAATATCTAATCTGCACAAGGGATGGACAGGTCCTGTGGGATCCATGCCTGGTTAATTTTTATGAACGTCAGCTTGTCCACATTGGCTGTTGACAGGCGGCTGCGTTTGTCTGTAATGACGCCCCCTGCCGTGCTGAATACACGTTCAGACAAAACGCTGGCCGCCGGGCAGGCCAGCACCTCCAAGGCATAAAAGGCTAGCTCTGGCCACGTGGACAATTTGGAGACCCAGAAGTTGAATGGGGCCGAACCATCAGTCAGTACGTGGAGGGGTGTGCACAGGTACTGTTCCACCATGTTAGTGAAATGTTGCCTCCTGCTAACACGTTCCGTATCAGGTGGTGGTGCACTTAGCTGTGGCGTGTTGACAAAACTTTTCCACATCTCTGCCATGCTAACCCTGCCCTCAGAGGAGCTGGGCGTGACACAGCTGCGTTGGCGACCTCTTGCTCCTCCTCTGCCTTCGCCTTGGGCTTCCACTGGTTCCCCTGTGACATTTGGGAATGCTCTCAGTAGCGCGTCTACCAACGTGCGCTTGTACTCGCGCATCTTCCTTTCACGCTCCAGTGTAGGAAGTAAGGTGGGCACATTGTCTTGGTAACCCAGTAGTCCGCACACGTTAAAATGTGGGCAACTCTGCTGTCGTTGCGCAGGCACTGCAGCATGTAGTCGCTCATGTGTGCCAGGCTGCCCAGAGGTAAGGACAAGCTGTCCTCTGTGGGAGGCGTATCGTCATCGTCCTGTGTTTCCCCCCAGCCACGCACCAGTGATGGGCCCGAGCTGCTTTGGGTGCCACCCCGCTGTGAACATGCTTCATCCTCATCCTCCTCCACCTCCTCCTCATCCTCGTCCTCCTCGTCCTCCAGTAGTGGGCCCTGTCTGGCCACATTTGTACCTGGCCTCTGGTGTTGCAAAAAACCTCCCTCTGAGTCACTTCGAAGAGACTGGCCTGAAATTGCTAAAGATGACCCCTCTTCCTCCTCTTCCTCCTGGGCCACCTCCTTTTCCATCATCGCCCTAAGTGTTTTCTCAAGGAGACATATAAGTGGTATTGTAACGCTGATAACGGCGTCATCGCCACTGGCCATGTTGGTGGAGTACTCGAAACAGCGCAACAGGGCACACAGGTCTCGCATGGAGGCCCAGTCATTGGTGGTGAAGTGGGTCTGATCCACAGTGCGACTGACCCGTGCGTGCTGCAGCTGAAACTCCACTATGGCCTGCTGCTGCTCGCACAGTCTGTCCAGCATATGCAAGGTGGAGTTCCACCTGGTGGGCACGTCGCATATGAGGCGGTGAGCGGGAAGGCCGAAGTTACGCTGTAGCGCAGACAGGCGAGCA